>NC_092010.1:23192427-23492427 GCF_044704955.1 Pristiophorus japonicus | reverse complement strand
GTCTTACTAAATTCAAAGCACTATATAAATGCACGTGGTTGTTGTTGTTAGTGTCCATACTTTTATTTCTGACCCACAATCTCAGCAGGTGTGCTTGCATTCCTTTAGGGTTTTTCAGGTCTGCAGCCCAGCCAACCTGCCCGAACCCACTGGACACCTACAGTGGAAAGTCTCCCTTACTTTGTCAGGCTGGGCTCTTAACACAAAGGTCATGCTCGAGCTAGGTAGAACTTAGTGTATAGATGTCGCTGATGAAAACCAGATGATCATTAAACCAGCAGTGCATCAAGCCTGCTCCTTCCACAGACCATGTACAATCCACTTGATCCAACCTCTTTAATCTCCTGAGGAAAGGATCAGCAAAGTATCTCCCTGCTTCTTAAAGGTAAAGGAAATAAAAAATTTTATCAACTGCCCATCTTTCTGGCCTATGTTATTCCCCTTTGACCAGTTGAGTGGCTCAGTGGGTAGCACACTTGCCTCTGAGTCAGAATGTTGTGGGTTCAAATCCCACTCCAAAGACTTGAGCCCATAATCTAGGCTGACACTCCAGTGGAGTACTGAAGGAGTGCTGTACTGTCACAGGTGCTGTCTTTCTGATGGGACATTAAACCAAGGTCCTCTCAGGTGGATATAAAAGATTCCACGGCACTATTGCGAAGAAGAGCTGGTTCCCCCGGTATCTAAGATAGTTTCTTAAGGGAATAAGGGGTTATGGGGAGCAGGCAGGGAAGTAGACCTGAGTCCATGATCATATTAAGTGGCGGAGCAGGCTCAAGGGGCCGTATGGCCGACTCTTGCTCCTATTTCTTATGTTCTTAATATTTATCTCTCAATCAACATCACGAAAACAGATGATCTGGTCATTATCACATTGTTGTTCGTGGGAGCTTGCTGTGCGCAAATTGGCTGCTGCATTTCCTACAATACAACAGCGACAACACTTCATTGTCTGTAAAGTGCTTTGAGATGTCCTGAGGTCGTGAAAGGTGCCGTGGAAATGCAAGTCCTTCTTGACACGTACACAGTCTTAGCAGCTCAGAAACCATCATGTTCCACACAACACCTTGTCATCTCCATTTGTAACCCTTAGTCCCATTCTAAAAAATATATTCTTCCGCTCTTTTTAAAGGTAGTAGTTCACACAGCATCAACAACAACAACAACTTGTATTTATATAGCACCTTTAACGTAGTAAAACATCCCAAGGCGCTTCACAAGAGTGTTATAAGACAAAAAATAACATTAAACTGTTAGCTGTGAGTTCACAAAATCTGCTGCTCATGGGAGAAGAATCTCTGTTTCTCAGGCCTTTCTCGAAGCTGGTTCATTCTTGCTTCACATCCTCCAGCTAGTGGGAGAGCGATAGGGGACTCTATTGTAAGGGGAATAGATAGAAGTTTCTGCGGCCGCAACTGAGACTCCAGGATGGTATGTTGCCTCCCTGGTGCAAGGGTCAAGGATGTCTCAGAACGGCTGCAGAGCATTCTGGAGAGGAAGGGTGAACAGCCAGTTGTCGTGGTACATGTAGGTACCAACGATATAGGTAAGAAGCGGGAAGAGGTCCGACAAGCTGAGTTTAGGGAGCTAGGAGTTAAATTAAAAAGTAGGTACTACCTCAAAGGTAGTAATCTCTGGATTACTACCAGTGCCACGTGCTAATCAGAGTAGAGGGAGCAGGATAGTTAGAATAAATACGTGGCTTGCGCAGTGGTGCAAGAGGGAGGGATTCAAATTCCTGGGACATTGGAACCAGTTCTGGGGGAAGTGGGACCTGTACAAAAGGGACGATCTGCACTTGGGCAGGACTGGAACTGATGTCCTGGGGATAAAATTTGCTAATGCAGTTCGAGAGTGTTTAAACTAATATGGCAGGGGAATGGGAACCTATGCAGCGAGACAGGACAAAGTAATATGGAGTCAGAAACAGATGGTCGAAAGGTAAAAAGCAATAGTGGAAGGCCGAGTAAACAAAGGCAAGAAACAACAAGGGCCACACTACATCATAATTCTAAAAGGACAAAAAACAAGCCTGAAGGCTTTGTGTCTTAATGCAAGGAGTATCCGTAATAAGGTGGATGAATTAACTGTGCAAATAGATGTTAACAGATATGATGTGATTAGGATTACAGAGACGTGGCTCCAGGAAGATCAGGGCTGGGAACTCAACATCCAAGAGTATTCAACATTCAGGAAGGATAGAATAAAAGGAAAAGGAGGTGGGGTTGCATTGCTGGTTAAAGAGGAGATTAATGCAATAGTTAGGAAGGACATTAGCTTGGATGATGTGGAATCTATATGGGTAGAGCTGCAGAACACCAAAGGGCAAAAACCGTTAGTGGGAGTTGTGTACAGACCTCCAAACAGTAGTAGTGATGTTGGGGAGGGCATCAAACAGGAAACTAGGGGTGCATGCAATAAAGGTGCAGCAGTTATCATGGGTGACTTTAATATGCATATAGATTGGGCTAACCAAACTGGAAGCAATACGGTGAAGGAGGATTTCCTGGAGTGCATAAGGGATGGTTTTCGAGACCAATATGTCGAGGAACCAACTAGGGGGGAGGCCATCTTAGACTGGGTGTTGTGTAATGAGAGAGGATTAATTAGCAATCTCGTTGTGCGAGGCCCCTTGGGGAAGAGTGACCATAATATGGTGGAATTCTGCATTAGGATGGAGAATGAAACAGTTAATTCAGAGACCATGGTCCAGAACTTAAAGAACGGTAACTTTGAAGGTATGAGGTGTGAATTGGCGAGGATAGATTGGCGAATGATACTTAAGGGGTTGACAGTGGTTGGGCAATGGCAGACATTTAGAGACCGCATGGATGAACTACAACAATTGTACATCCCTGTCTGGTGTAAAAATAAAAAAGGAAAGGTGGCTCAACCGTGGCTATCAAGGGAAATCAGGGATAGTATTAAAGCCAAGGAAGTGGCATACAAATTGGCCAGAAATAGCAATGAACCCGGGGACTGGTAAAAATTTAGAACTCAGCAGAGGAGGACAAAGGGTTTGATTAGGGCAGGGAAAATAGAGTACGAGAGGAAGCTTGCAGGGAACATCAAAACGGACTGCAAAAGCTTCTATAAATATGTAAAGAGAAATAGGTTAGTAAAGACAAACGTAGGTCTCCTGCAGTCAGAATCAGGGGAAGTCATAACGGGGAACAAAGAAATGGCAGACCAATTGAACAAGTACTTTGGTTCGGTATTCACTAAGGAGGACACAAACAACCTTCCGAATATAAAAGGGGTCAGAGGGTCCAGTAAGAAGGAGGAACTGAGGGAAATCCTTATTAGTCGGAAATTGTGTTGGGGAAATTGATGGGATTGAAGGCCGATAAATCCCCAGGGCCTGATGGATTGCATCCCAGAGTACTTAAGGAGGTGGCCTTGGAAATAGCGGATGCATTGACAGTAATTTTCCAGCATTCCATAGGCTCTGGATCAGTTCCTATGGAGTGGAGGGTAGCCAATGGAACCCCACTTTTTAAAAGGAGGGAGAGAAAACAGGGAATTATAGACCGGTCAGCCTGACATCGGTAGTGGGTAAAATGATGGAATCAATTATTAAGGATGTCATAGCAGCGCATTTGGAAAGAGATGACATGATAGGTCCAAGTCAACATGGATTTTTGAAAGGGAACTCATGCTTGACAAATCTTCTGGAATTTTTTGAGGATGTTTCCAGTAGAGTGGACAGGGGAGAACCAGTTGATGTGGTGTATTTGGACTTTCAGAAGGCTTTCGACAAGGTCCCACACAAGAGATTAATGTGCAAAGTTAAAGCACATGGGATTGGGGGTAGTGTGCTGACGTGGATTGAGAACTGGTTGGCAGACAGGAAGCAAAGAGTAGGAGTAAATGGGTACTTTTCAGAATGGCAGGCAGTGATTAGTGGGGTACCAGCTGTTTACACTGTACATTAATGATTTAGATGAGGGGATTAAATGTAGTATCTCCAAATTTGCGGATGACACTAAGTTGGGTGGCAGTGTGAACTGCGAGGAGGATGCTATGAGGCTGCAGAGTGGCTTGGATAGGTTAGGTGAGTGGGCAAATGCATGGCAGATGAAATATAATGTGGATAAATGTGAGGTTGTCCACTTTGGTGGTAAAAACAGAGAGACAGACTATTATCTGAATGGTGACAGATTAGGAAAAGGGGCGGTGCAACGAGACCTGAATGTCATGGTACATCAGTCATTGAAGGTTGGCATACAGGTACAGCAGGCGGTTAAGAAAGCAAATGGCATGTTGGCCTTCATAGCGAGGGGATTTGAGTACATCGGCAGGGAGGTGTTACTACAGTTGTACAGGGCCTTGGTGAGGCCACACCTGGAGTATTGTGTACAGTTTTGGTCTCCTAATTTGAGGAAGGACATTCTTGCTATTGAGGGAGTGCAGCGAAGGTTCACCAGACTGATTCCCGGGATGGCGGGACTGACCTATCAAGAAAGACTGGATCAACTGGGCTTGTATTCACTGGAGTTCAGAAGAATGAGAGGGGATCTCATAGAAACATTTAAAATTCTGATGGATTTAGACAGGTTAGATGCAGGAAGAATGTTCCCAGTGTTGGGGAAGTCCAGAACCAGGGGTCACAGTCTAAGGATAAGGGATAAGCCATTTAGGACCGAGATGAGGAGAAACATCTTCACCCAGAGAGTGGTGAACCTGTGGAATTCTCTACCACAGAAAGTTGTTGAGGCCAATTCACTAAATATATTCAAAAAGGAGTTAGATGAAGTCCTTACTACTAGGGGGATCAAGGGGTATGGCGAGAAAGCAGGAATGGGGTACTGAAGTTGCATGTTCAGCCATGAACTCATTGAATGGCGGTGCAGGCTCGAAGGGCCGAATGGCATATTTCTGCACCTATTTTCTATGCTTCTATGTTTCTATCCAATGTAGTTAACATTACAGTACAGCCCAGTCACCCTGAAGAAAAGAGGGAGCAAAATTGGGCAGAGTGTAAAATGGGCATTGGACCTGAACCTGTCTCGTCCCCGTTGGGTGGGTTAGGTCAAAATTGGGGAATCATCCCCCCCAAAAAATCACCGTGCGAGTTTGCGGAACAGGCTCCAGGAGCTCAATGGCCTCGTTCTGTTCCTATGTTCCTTTGTGTAGCAGATCAATCTAGAAAACTGATACCTCAAGGATATCTTTTTTGGCTAAAAAATGACCTTGATGGTGCCTCCAATAGCCACATGTTTGCTGACGATACAAAGATGGGAGGAAAAGCAATGTGTGAGGAGGACATAAAAAATCTGCAAAAGGACATAGAGTGGCTAAGTGAGTGGGCAAAAATTTGGCAGATGGAGTATAATGTTGGAAAGTGTGAGGTTATGCACATTGGCAGAAAAAAAATCAAAGAGCAAGTTATTATTTAAATGGAGAAAGATTGCAAAGTGCCTCAGTACAGCGGGACCTGGGGGTACTTGTACATGAAACACAAAAGGATAGTATGCAGGTACAGCAAGTGATCAGGAAGGCCAATGGTATCTTGGCCTTTATTGCAAAGGGGATGGAGTATAAAAGCAGGGAAATCTTGCTACAGCTATATAAGGTATTGGTGAGGCCACACCTGGAATACTGCGTGCTGTTTTGGTTTTCATATTTACGAAAGCATATACTTGCTTTGGAGGCAGTTCAGAGAAGGTTCACTAGGTTGATTCCGGAGATGAGGGAGTTGACTTCTGAGGAAAGGTTGAGTAGGTTGGGCCTCTACTCATTGGAATTCAGAAGAATGAGAGGTGATCTTATCGAAACATATGAGATTATGAGGGGGCTTGACAAGGTGGATGCAGAGAGGATGTTTCCACTGATGGGGGAGACTACAACTAGAGGGCATGATCTTAGAATAAGGGGCCATCCATTTAAAACTGAGATGAGGAGAAATTTCTTCTCCCAGCAGGTTGTAAATCTGAGGAATTTGCTGCCTCAGAGAGCTGTGGAAGCTGGGACATTGAATATATTTAAGACAGAAATAGACAGTTTCTTAAACAATAAGGGGATAAGGGGTTATGGGGAGCGGGCAGGGAAGTGGAGCTGAGTCCATGATCAGATCAGCCATGATCGTATTGAATGGCAGAGTAGGCTCGAGGGGCCGTATGGCCTTCTCCTGTTCCTATTTCTTATGTTCTTATGTCATTGTCAATTCAGTACAAAATTGTACGTTGAATGTTTATTGGCTGGGAATGCAATTTTGTGAAATGGGCCCTATGTTTTGATGACATTTGTAACTTTATGATGGCCGTATCGATCTTCCCTTTGGCCACCTATGCCCACCATCTTTCTGTCACTGTTGCCCAGTGACACATTTGCTCCCTATGGCTAGCCTAGAGGTCATGTTTTGTCTCCTGCAGTAAGGTTTGGTGATTAGCCAGCAAAAAACCGTGAGGTGTCGCTCGTCTGCACAAACGGAATAGTATTATGTCGAAGGAACGTACACCAAACATCGCCAGGGTTTCAAGCAAGCTATTTATTTACAGTAACAGCACTGCTGGCTCACTCTGTTCCCCGGTCTCCGTGATGGTTGGTTCTGTACATGTATTTATTTATGTGCATGTGCTTAACCCTATTCTAGGTGGTACTGTATTTGGAGTCAGTGGGGCAGCTCATCCAAGTCCGTGATGGTGGCATGGTATTCTGCCCAGCGCCAAGACGCATTGGAAAATAATCTGTGATTTTCTGTCCATTTGGACGAACCAATGGAAATCCAATACGTGCTGACAATAGGTGAGCGACATCAATGCCAGTGTAGGTACAGGCAGTTAGACTAATGTCGACTGCAGCTCAGTAATCCACCTTGTTGCAAGTTGCATTCCTGAATCAAAGAAATGGTGACTTTAGAAATGACCTTGGACATTGTTGACTGCCTGAGGCCCACAGTAATGTAGATCATCCTCATCATCATAGGCAGTCCCTCGAAATCGAGGAAGACTTGCTTCCACTCTAAAAGTGAGTTCTCAAGTGACTGAACAGTCCAATGTGGGAATTACCCCCGATGTTGACCTCACCTGCCCAGTGGGAAATGGCCTGTTTTAGGCCCCGCCTGATTTTATGTTCCATTGAAGTCAACGGGGAGCAAAATCAGGCCGAGTGTGAAACAGGTCCGAACCTGTCTTGTTCCCACCGTGCGGTTTCGGTTAAAATCGGGGCTTAATCTCCCCAAAAAAATCATCGTGTGCCAGATCAATCTATAAAACTGGTGCCATGTCCACACATCATCAGGGATACCTCTCTGTCTAAGAGATGACCTTGTGAACCTCCAATAACCACGTGCCACTGTCAATTCAGTACCAAAGCGTACAATGAATGTAGAAGCAGTAGCCAATTCCAGCCTACATTGTTACTTATTTCTCTTCAGAATATATAAGTAGTCTTGATTGCCTCCACCTCAATGATCATTGTGATATGAGTTGTTGCGCAGTTCTGAAAATGGGCTTCAAAAAATGCCTCCAGATGCGGAGAAGTAAGTTAAAGAAAGAAAGACTTGGATTTATATAGCGCCTTTCACGAACACCAGACGTCCCAAAGCACTTTACAGCCAAAGAGTTATTTTTGGAGTGTAGACATTGTTGTAATGTGGGAAACGCGGCAGCCAATTTGCGCACAGGAAGCTCCCACAAACAACAATGTGATAATGACTGGATAATCTGTGATTGAGGCTTAAATATCAGCCAGGACCCCGGGGCTAATTCCCCTGCTCTTCTTCGAAATAGTGCCAACAGTATCTTTTACATCCACCTGAGAGAGCACAGTTTAACATCTCACCCAAAAGCTGGCAGTTCCAATAGTGCAGCACTCCACTGCAGTGTCCAACTAGATTATTGTATTCAAATCCCTGGAGTGGGATTTGAATCTACAACCTTCTGACTAAGAGGTGAGTGTGCTACCCACTGAGCCACAGCTGACACTCTCAAATTTCACACGTTATTCCACTTGTGACCCATATCTTCGTAAGCCATAAATGTGAAATCGAAATAGGAGGTGGGTGGGGTGGCTTGACCCATCCACCTCCACGGAGGTGTGTGGGGGGCCTGACCCATCCACCTCCATGGCACGAACCTGGTATTGCAGTACTTCCAGGAACGGTGCAGTGGCTCTCGGCCTTTTGGCTAAGAGCATTGGCGCAGAGTGATCCTTGATGTGTGCAAGGTGACCTCTGGCGTTTGTGATTTGACAAAGAATTGGAAAGATTGGCAACGAATAATAAAAATAAATAAATAAATAAATGACAGAAATCGTGGTCGCTGTCAAAGTACGATCCTCTCTGTATATAACCCCCTGAGAAACTGATTTGTCTTCAGTGATGCATTACTTTAGTTGCTGAAGAAATACCACCAATGATGTCTCCGCAAGATCCTACAAATCCCCTGGGAGGACAGACGCACCAACATTAGCGTCCTCGACCAGGCCAACATCCCCAGCATCGAAGCGCTGACCACACTCGATCAGCTCCGCTGGGCAGGCCACATCGTTCGCATGCCAGACACGAGACTCCCAAAGCAAGCGCTCTACTCGGAACTCCTTCACGGCAAACGAGCCAAAGGTGGGCATAGGAAACATTACAAGGACACCCTCAAAGCCTCCCTGATAAAGTGCAACATCCCCACTGATACCTGGGAGTCCCTGGCCAAAGACTGCCCTAAGTGGAGGAAGTGCATCCGGGAGGGCGCTGAGCACCTCGAGTCTCATTGCCGAGAACATGCAGAAATCAAGCGCAGGCAGTGGAAAGAGCGTGCGGCAAACCTGTCCCACCCTCCCCTTCCCTCAACCACTGTATGTCCCACCTGTGACAGGGACTGTGGCTCTCGTATTGGACTGTTCAGCCACCTAAGGACTCATGTTAAGAGTGGAAGCAAGTCTTCCTCGATTCCGAGGGATTGCCTATGATGATGACTTTAGAACGGACCGGACGTATTCAGTCCCACTGAGGTGTCTTTTATAATCCCGGCTGGAAGCAGGTAACATTGGCATTGCCTTGGCAACATTAAGATGCATCAGACGTTTCACAGTTGCAGTTCAAGGTCCTGATCTGTCCTTCACAGCTGCTCACACTGTATCTGAGCTGCCTTCTCGGCTGTGAGAAAATCTTTTCACTCTGAGTAAGCTTGGAGACTTCCACCCTTGAGGGGAGAGGGATCCTGGTTTTTGCCCCGCTGAAGTCCCGCTGTAAGGGTTTCTGATACTAGTCCCCCATTATACTTCTTGGACTTCAGGATTTATAGAAACATTGAAACATAGAAAAATAGGTGCAGGAGTAGGCCATTCGGCCCTTCGAGCCTGCACCGCCATTCAATAAGATCATGGCTGATCATTCACCTCAGTACCCTTTTTCTGCTTTCTCTCCATAACCCTTGATCCCTTTAGCCGAAAGGGCCACATCTAACTCCCTCTTGAATATATCCAGTGAACTGGCATCAACAACTCTCTGCGGCAGGGAATTTCACAGGTTAACAACTCTCTGAGTGAAGAAGTTTCTCCTCATCTCAGTCCTAAATGGCCGACCCCTTATCCTAAGATTATGTCCCCTGGTTCTGGACTTCCCCAACATCGGGAACATTCTTCCCATATCTAACCTGTCCAGTCCCGTCAGAATCTTATATGTTTCTATGAGATCCCCTCTCATCCTTCTAAACTCCAGCGAATAAAGGCCCAGTTGATCCAGTCTCTCCTCATATGATAGCCCAGCCATCCCTGGAATCAGTCTGGTGAACCTTCGCTGCACTCCCTCAATAGCAAGAAGGTCCTTCCTCAGACTAGGAGACCAAAACTGAAGACAATATTCCATGTGAGGCCTCACTAAGGCCCTGTACAACTGCAGTAAGACCTCCCTGCTTCTATGTTCAAATCCCCCAGCTATGAAGGCCAACATACCATTTGCCTTCTTCACTGCCTGCTGTACCTGCGTGCCCACTTTCAATGACTGATGAACCCATGACACCCAGGTCTCGTTGCACCTCCCCTTTTCCTAGTCTGCCGCCATTCAGATAATATTCTGCCTCCGTGTTTTTGCCCCCAAAATGGATAACCTCACATTTATCCACATTATACTGCATCTGCCATGCATTTGCCCACTCACCTAACCTGTCCAAATCATCCTGCAGCCTCTTAGCATCCTCCTCACAGCTCACACCACCACCCAGTTTAGTGTCATCTGCAAACTTGGAGATATTACACTCTATTCCTTCATCCAAATCGTTAATGTATATTGCAAAGAGCTGGGGTCCCAGCACTGAGCCTTGCGGCACTCCACTAGTTACTGCCTGCCATTCTGAACAGGACCCGTTTATCCCGACTCTCTGCTTCCTGTCTGCCAACCAGTTCCCTATCCACGTCAGTATATTACCCCCAATACCATGTGCTTTGACTTTGCACAATAACCTCTTGTGCGGGACCTTGTCAAAAGCCTGCTGAAAGTCCAAATACACCACATCCACTGGTTCTCCCTTGTCCACTCTGCTAGTTACATCCTCAAAAAATTCCAGAAGATTTGTCAAGCATGATTTCCCTTTCATAAATCCATGCTGACTTGATCCGATCCTGTCACCGCTTTCCAAATGCGCTGCTATTTCGTCCTTCATGATCGATTCCAACATTTTCTCCACTATTGATGTCAAGCTAATTACCCGTTTTCTCTCTCCCTCCTTTTTAAAAAAGTGGTGTTACATTAGCTACCCTCCAGTCCATGGGAACTGATCCAGAGTCGATAGACTGTTGGAAAATGATCACCAATGCATCCACTATTTCTCGGGTCACTTCCTTGAGCACTGTGGGATGCAGACTATCAGGCCCTGGGGATTTATCGGCCTCAATCCCATCAATTTCCCGCCTAATAAGGATATCCTTCAGTTCCTCCTTCTCACTAGACCCACTGTCCCCTAGTACCTTCGGAAGGTTATTTGTACCTTCCTTCATGAAGACAGAACCGAAGTATTGGTTCAATTGGTCTGCCATTTCTTTGTTCTCCATTATAATTTCACCCGAATCTGACTGCAAGGCACCTATGTTTGTCTTTACTAATATTTTTCTCTTCACATATTAATAGAAGCTTTTGTAGTCAGTTTTTATATTCCCTGCAAGCTTCCTCTCGTACTCTATTTCCCCCCTCTTAATTAAACCCTTAGTCCTCCTCTGTTGAATTCTAAATTTCTCCCAGTCCTCAGATTTGTTGCTTTTTCTAACCAATTTATATGCCTCTTCCTTGGCTTTAACACTATCCTTAATATCCCTTGTTAGCCACAGTTGAACCACCTTCCCAGTTTTATATTTACTCCAGACAGGGATGTACAACTGCTGAAGTTCATCCATGTGAACTTTAAATGTTTGCCATTGCTTATCTACCATCAACCCTTGCAGTATCGTTTGCCAGTCTATTCTAGCCAATTCACGCCTCATACCGTTGAAGTTACCTTTCCTTAAGTTCAGGACCCTAGTTTCCGAATTAACTTTGTCACTCTCCATCTTAATAAGGAAATCTACCATATTATGGTCACTTTTCCCCAAGGGGCCTCGCACTGGTTTGGTGATGATTATAAGAATCTTGGCTCAACCAGGATTCATTTGTTTATTGAACATACACACAATTACCTCCTCTGTATAAATACTTCAGGATTTATATTGGACTACAAACCCCAAAACACAAACCCCTACGAAAGGGTAATTTGCATCGCACAATTACCTCCCCTGTATAAATCACTACGATCTACGTGGGACTACCAAATCCCAGAATACAAACCCTTACGAAAGAGACATTTGCATCGGCTCTACTTGACACAGTTAAATCCGTCCGCGATTTGACTGCTACACATAAAGTGACCCAGACTAAATCACAAAACCCTTTCTGTGATCTGACTGAAATTAAAATACACACACTCCCGATCGGCTGTCTCCTGAGGTGCATTGTTGGCCCGGATATTAGTTGCAGCTTGCGTCCTGAAGACACACCGCTGTTATTGCTGCCTTTCTGTTGCTGTTTCGATACTGTCGTTCCCTTCGAAAATGGCTCTTTATACCAAAAACCAACTTGCAATCTTGAAACAGATTTCCTGTTCCCTCCTGTGAACACGATGGCAGCAGCAAATGTGTGAATGTTTCTGGCAGAGAACTCTTGATGGCTAATTGTCCCTCGTTTAGGGCCATTGTCCATGATTACTTTGGCCACCGCCTGTCTGTAGGGCGAGGTACTTTCTGACAATGCAACCTTCCCAAGGTGACAGCATATGCTCATTGTTGGTTTCTAGTAGCATTCGTATTCAAATGGCTCGGGGTCCGGCCCATTGTCTAGGCCTACACTGATACCAGCCTTTCTGGAGCCATGGTCCAGGGTACGCTTCTTTAACAATGTAACCCCTTAAGGTAAATGAATATGCATCTTCCCTAGACAGAAAACATTTGTATAGCAATCTGTGCAAGTCTCCAGTCGTCCTGGTTAACCCTTGCCACTGGACCAAGACCTAGCTCTGTCAAGCCCGTGCGGTGGCTGGTGTGCAACGGCCACCCCACGTTAAAAAAATCCACGCACAGGCATCGTCCACCCTTCGAGATTTAGTTCTGGACCTGGAATATGAGGTCCTTCACTAAAACACCTGTGAACTTTCTGGCGTGGAAGCAAGTCATCCTCGACTCGAGGGACTGCCTATGATGATGATGATGATGTGGATTGTCCTGTGAGTTCGTGGTCTTCGGCTGCAATGTATGAACTAACCCTTTCTTGACAGCTCTTTTCATAGAATCGTAGAATCATAGAAGTTTACAGCACGGAAGGAGGCCATTTCGGCCCATCGTGTCCGCGCCGGCCAACAAGAGGCTATCCAGCCTAATCCCACTTTCCAGCTCTAGGTCCGTAACCCTGCAGGTTACGGCACTTCAAGTGCACATCCAAGTACTTTTTAAACATGGTGAGGGTTTCTGCCTCTACCACCCTTTCAGGCCGTGAGTTCCAGACCCCCACCACCCTCTGGGTGAAAAGAATTCCCCTTAAATCCCCTCTAAACCTTAAATTTGTTGACCTCTCTGCTAAGAGAAATAGGCCCTTTCTATCCACTATATCCAGGCCCCTCATAATTTTACACAACTCAATGAGGTCTCCCCTCAGCCTCCTCTGTTCCAAGGAAAACAAACCCAGCCTATCCAATATGTCCTCGTAGCTAAGATTCTCCACTCCCGGCAACATCCTCGTAAATGTTCTCTGTATCCCCTCCAGTGCAATCACGTCCTTACTGTAATGCAGTGACCAGAACTGCACGCAGCACTCCAGCTGTGGCCTAACCAGTGTTTTATACAGTTCAAGCATAACCTCCCTGCTCTTATATTCTATGCCTTGGCTAATAAAGGCAAGCATTCTGTATGACTTCTTAACCACCTTATCCACCTGGCCTGCTACCTTCAGGGATCTGTGGACATGCACTCCAAGATTCCTATGTTCCTCTACACTTCTCAATGTCCTACCATTTAATGTGTATTCCCTTGCCTTGTTAGCCCTCCCCAAATGCATTACCTCACACTTCTCCGGATTGAATTCCATTTGCCACTGTTCTGCCCACCTGACCAGTTCATTGATATCTTCCTGCAGTCTGCAGCTTTCTTCTTCATTATCAACCACTTGAATGTAGGGGGTATGATTAAGAAGTTTGCAGATGATACAAAAATAGGCCTATTTTTGTATCATCTGCAAACTTCTTAATCATACCCCCTATATTCAAGTCTAGATCTTTGATGTATAATTACAAAAAGCAAGGGACCTAGTACTGAGTCCTGCGGAACCACACTGGAAACAGCCTTCCAGTCACAAAAACACTGGATTACCCTTTGCTTCCTGCCTCTGAGCCAATTTTGGATCCAACTTGCCACTTTGCCCTGGATCCCATGGGCTTTTACTTTCATGACTAGTCTGCCATGTGGGACCTTATCAAAAGCTTTGCTAAAATCCATATACACTACATCAAACGCACTACCCTCATCGACCCTCCTGGTTACCTCCTCGAAAAATTCAATTAAGTTAGTCAGACACGACCTTCCCTTGACAAATCTGTGCTGACTGTCGCTGATTAACCCGTGTCTTTCTATATGTAGGTTTATCCTGTCCGTCAGGATTTTTTCCAATAATTTTCCCACAACCGAGGTTAAGCTGACTGGCCTGTAATTACTCGGTCTATCCTTTTCTCCCTTCTTAAACAAAGGCATCGCATTAACAGTCCTCCAGTCCTCTGGCACCACACCTGTAGCCAGAGAGGATTGGGAAATGATGGTCAAAGCCTCTGCTATTTCCTCTTTTGCTTCGCTGAACATTTCATCCGGTCCTGGGGACTTATCTACTTTCAAAGCTGCTAAACCCCTTAATATCTCCTCTCTCAGTATGTTTATTTCATCTAATATTTCACACTCCTCCTCCTCGATAGCAGTATCTGCATTGCCCCTTTCTTTTGTGAAAACAAAGTATTCATTAAGAACCATACCCACATCTTCTGCCTCCACACACAGATTACCCTCATGGTCTCTAATAGGCCCTACCCTTTCTTTAGTTATCCTCTTGCTCTTAATATATTTATAGAACATCTTTGGCGGGCTGCAATGCAGTTCTGGATTTTTTATATTTCATAGTTTTTACCGTTGGTGGGGGGGAAATGGATCCTACACCACTGACCGTCCGATGAGCATTTCCTGGGTAGTCGAACAACATTTTCTTGGCATTTGCTGCTGTTTCTCAAAAGGATGGAAGCCATCTTCATTTATTTTCCTTCTTAGCCTCTACTGGATAAGGGGTCGGCCATTTAAAACTGAGATGAGGAGAAATTTCTTCACTCAGAGGGTTGTGAGTCTTTGGAATTCTCTGCCCCAGAGGGCTGTGGATGCTGAGTCTCTGAATATATTCAAGGCTGAGATCGATGGATTTTTGGAGTCTAGGGGGATCAAGAGATATGGGGGCCGGGCGGGAAAGTGGAGGTGAGGTCGATGATCAGCCATTGGGGCTCGAGGGGCCATATGGCCGACTCCTGCTCCTATTTCTTTTGTCTTATGATCATATTTTCTTCCTCCTCAGCAAAGACTTTCAACTGAAGAACACGCAAGCAAAGCCCTTGATAATTGGTTTCATACTGGTTCCTTCAAAGGGGTCCATGTACAGTTGAACTTTTTCATAGTGAAGTCTTGTTTGCCATGACAACATTCTTTGAGCAGTACAAATTAATTTGCAATATGATTGAATGTTCCTGACTGACATTTTGATGAATAAGCAAAGAGGTCAAGTTCAGTAACAGTATACACTCATCTCAACCTCATATTGCTGCACTCTCGACACTGATTCAAAGAATGATGGAAGACTCTAATCTAAAGAAAGGCCCTAACTACTGTCCCTCCTCCCTGTATCCTCACTGTGTTGAAATCATGACCCATTGCACTCACTCTAAAAAGCCGGGAGATACTTTGCATAACCTTTCCTCAGGAGATTAAATAGGTTGGGTCAAGTTTATGATAGAGCGGATTGTACATGGCCTGTGGAAAGAGGAGGGGAGGGTATGGGGGAGACTGAAGGCTTCCTTGAGGGGCCTGGGGGCTGGGCACCCCTCCTGGCCCAAAAGGAGTGCTACAAGAGCCAATTACCTTGGGGAACTGGTAGCTCCTGCCTTGTCTCCTACTTGTCCAGGACTCCCTCACCTCCGTTAGTCATCTTTTCCTCCTACAATCTACAGGTTTTTAAAACCTAGTGTCGCCTACTTCTTCTACTCTTTTCAATTTCCGTGGTTTCCTGCATTATTGTGCCCTGGTGTCACTGGCAAGGCCAGCATTTATTGGCCATCCCTAATTGCCCTTGAGAAGGTGGTGGGTGAGCTGCCTTCTTGAACCACTGCAAGATCTTATGGTGAAGGTCTTATTATAATTTTTTGTAACGGTTTGATACAACTGAGTGGCTTGCTAGGCCATTTCAGAGGGTATTTAAGGGTCTGGAGTCACATATAGGCCAGACCAGGTAAGGACAGTAGATTTCCTCCCCTAAAGGACATTAGGGAACCAGTTGGGTTTTACAACAATCCAGTAGTTTCATACTAGCTTTATATTCCAAATTTGTTCAATTAACTGAATTTAAATTCACCAGCTGTCATGGTGGGATATGAACTTGTGTTCATTAGTCGAGTGTCCCCCTCCCCTTTTATAGGGGGCACTTGTAAATTATGGTTTTAGTGCCCCCCCAAAAAAACACAAAAAAAACCTACAAAAATACAAAAAAAAAAGGGCCTTGTAAAATGTTTGGAGTGTCCCCCAGATTGCGGGGCACTTAACTTAACTGGTTAATTTTGTTTCCAATGAAAAGAGTTGTGTTCATTAGTCAATGCCTCTGGATTACTAGCCCAGTAACATAACCACTAATAATCATAATACTTTTTTTTTAAGCACTCCCTATTTCTTCAGGGTTTGAAGTCCATTTGAAAGTAACTACAATGTGTGGCTCGGTGTCAAATTTGTGTTTGATAACGATCCTGTGAAGTGCCTTGGGATGTTTTACTACATTAAAGGTGCTATGATATAAGAACATAAGAACATAAGAATTAGGAACAGGAGTCGGCGATGGCCCTCGAGCCTGCTCCTACATTCAACAAGATCATGGCTAACCTGGCCGTGGACTCAGCTCCACTTACCCGCCCGCTCCCCATAACCCTTAATTCCCTTATTGGTTAAAAATCTATCTATCTGTGATTTGAATACATTCAATGAGCTAGCCTCAATTGCTTCCTTGGGCAGAGAATTCCACAGATTCACAACCCTCTGGGAGAAGAAATCTTCTCAACTCGGTTTTAAATTGGCTCCCCCGTATTTTGAGGCTGTGCCCCCTAGTTCTAGTCTCCCTGACCAGTGGAAACAACCTCTCTGCCTCTATCTTGTCTATCCCTTTCATTATTTTAAATGTTTCTATAAGATCACCCCTCATCCTTCTGAACTCCGAGTAAAGACTCAGTCTACTCAATCTATCTTCATAAGGTAACCCCCTCATCTCCGGAATCAGCCGAGTGAATCATCTCTGTACCCCCTCCAAAGCTAGTATATCCTTCCTTAAGTCAGGTGACCAAAACTGCACGCAGTACTCCAGGTGCGGCCTCACCGATACCCTACAAAGTTGCAGCAGGACCTCCCTGCTTTTGTACTCCATCCCTCTCGCAATGAAGGCCAACATTCCATTCGCCTTCCTGATTACCTGCTGCAGCTGCAAACTAACTTTTTGGGATTCATGCACAAGGACCCCCAGGTCCCTCGGCACTGCAGCATGTTGTAATTTCTCCCCAATCAAATAATATTCCCTTTTACTGTTTTTTTTTCCAAGGTGGATGACCTCACATTTTCCGACATTGTATTCCATCTGCCAAACCTTAGCCCATTCGCTTGACCTATCTATATCTCTTTGCAGCCTCTCTGTGTCCTCGACACAACCTGCTTTCCCACTAATCTTTGTGTCATCTGCAAATTTTGTTACAATACACTCTGTCCCCTCTTCCAGGTCATCTATGTATATTGTAAACAGTTGTGGTCCCAGCACCGATCCCTGTGGCACACCACTAACCACTGATTTCCAACCCGAAAAGGACCCATTTATCCCGACTCTCTGCTTTCTGTGAGCCAGCCAATTCTCGATCCATGCTAATACATTTCCTCTGACTCCGCGTACCTTTATCTTCTGCAGTAACCTTTTGTGTGGCACCTTATCGAATGCCTTTTGGAAATCTAAATATACCACATCCATCGGTACACCTCTATCCACCATGCTCATTATATCCTCAAAGAATTCCAGTAAATTAGTTAAACATGATTTCCCCTTCATGAATCCATGTTACGTCTGCTTGATTGCACTATTCCGATCCAGATGTCCCGCTATTTCTTCCTTAATGATAGCTTCAAGCATTTTCCCCACTACAGATGCTAAACTAACCGGCCTATAGTTACCTGCCTTTTGTCTGCCCCCTTTTTTAAACAGAGGCATTACATTAGCTGCTTTCCAATCCGATGGTACCTCCCCAGAGTCCAGAGAATTTTGGTAGATTATAACGCATGCATCTGCTATAACTTCCGCCATCTCTTTTAATACCCTGGGATGCATTTCATCACGACCAGGGAACTTGTTTACCTTGAGTCCCATTAGCCTATCCAGCACTACCCCCCTAGTGATAGTGATTGTCTCAAGGTCCTCCCTTCCCACATTCCCATGACCAGCAATTGTTGGCATGGTTTTTGTGTCTTCCACTGTGAAGACCGAAGCAAAATAATTGTTTAAGGTCTGAGTATTTCCACATTTCCCATTATTAAATCCCCCTTCTCATCTTCTAAGGGACCAACATTTACTTTAGTCGCTCTTTTCCGTTTTATATATCGGTAAAAGCTTTTACTATCTGTTTTTATGTTTTGCGCAAGTTTACTTTCGTAATCTATCTTTCCTTTCTTTATTGCTTTCTTAGCCATTCTTTGCTGTCGTTTAAAATGTTCCCAATCTTCTAGTTTCCCACTAACCTTGGCCACCTTATACGCATTGGTTTTTAATTTGATACTCTCCTTTATTTCCTTGGTTATCCACAGCTGATTATCCCTTCTCTTACCGCCCTTCTTTTTCACTGGAATATATTTTTGTTGAGCACTATGAAAGAGCTCCTTAAAAGTACTCCACTGTTCCTCAATTGTGCCACCGTTTAGTCTGTGTTTCCAGTCTACTTTAGCCAACTCTGCCCTCATCCCACTGTAGTCCCCTTTGTTTAAGCATAGTACACTCACCCTCACCCTCAATCTGTATTACAAATTCAACCATACTGTGATCACTCATTCCGAGAAGATCTTTTACTAGGAGATCGTTTATTATTCCTGTCTCATTACACAGGACCAGATCTAAGATAGCTTGCTCCCTTGTAGGTTCTGTAACATACTGTTCTAAGAAACAATCCTGTATGCATTCTATGAATTCCTCCTCCAGGCTACCCCGTGCGATTTGATTTGACCAATCGATATGTAGGTTAAAATCCCCCATGATTACTGCCATTCCTTTTTCACATGCCTCCATTATTCCCTTGATTATTGCCCGCCCCACCGTGAAGTTATTATTTGGGGGCCTATATACTACGCCCACCAGTGGCTTTTTCCCCTTACTATCTCTAATCTTCACCCACAATGATTCAACATTTTGTTCATTAGAGCTAATATCGTCTCTCACAACTGCACTGATATCATCCTTTATTAACAGAGCTACCCCACCCCCTTTCCCTTCTTGTCTATCTTTCCGAATTGTCAGATACCCCTGTATGTTTAATTCCCAGTCTTGGCCCCCCTGCAACCACGTTTCTGTAATGGCCACCAAATCATACCCATTTGTAATGATTTGTGCCGTCAACTCATTTACTTTATTTCGAATGCTGCGTGCGTTTAGGTAGAGTGTTTTAATACTAGTTTTTAAACCATGATTTTTAGTTTTGACCCCTCCTGCAGTCCCTTTATATTCATACATATTGTCCCTTCCTATCACCTTGTGCTACTCTGCTCTGTTGCCTCCTGCCTTTTGCATTCTTTCTTGGGGTCCTGTTCATCTGAGCTCTCACCCACTCTCACTAGCTCAGAGCCCTCTCCTGGGTTCTGAATACTCCTCGCATTGAGGCACCGAGCTTTCAGGCTTGCCTTTTTATTACACTTTGACCCTTTAGAATTTTGCTGTACAGTGGCCCTTTTTGTTTTTTGCCTTGAGTTTCTCTGCCCTCCACTTTTACTCATCTCCTTTCTGTCTTTTGCTTTTGTCTCTATTTTGTTTCCCTCTGTCTCCCTGCATTGGTTCCCATCCCCCTGCCATATTAGTTTAACTCCTCCCCAACAGCACGAGCAAACACTCCCCCTAGGACATTGGTTCCGGTCATGCCCAGGTGCAGACCGTCCGGTTTGTACTGGTCCCACCTCCCCCAGAACCGGTTCCAATGCCCCAGGAATTTGAATCCCTCCCTTCTGCACCACTGCTCAAACCACGTATTCATCTGAGCTATCCTGCAATTCCTACTCTGACTAGCTCGTGGCACTGGTAGCAATCCCGAGAATACTACTTTTGGGGTCCTACATTTTAATTTAGCTCCTAGCTTCTTAAATTCGTCTCATAGGACCTCATCCTTTTTTTTTACCTATATCGTTGGTACCAATGTGCACCATGACAACTGGCTGTTCACCCTCCCTTTTCAGAATGTTCTGCACCCGCTCCGAGACATCCTTGACCCTTGCACCAGGGAGGCAACAAACCATCCTGGAGTCTCGGATGCGGCTGCAGAAACGCCTATCTATTCCCCTTGCCATTGAATCCCCTATCACTATCGCTCTCCCACTCTTTTTCCTGCCCTCCTGTGCAGCAGAGCCAGCCACGGTGCCTTGAACTTGGCTGCTGCTGCCCTCCCCTGATGAGTCATCCCCCTCAACAGTACTCAAAGCGGTGTATCTGTTTTGCAGGGGGATGACCGCAGGGGATCCCTGCACTACCTTCCTTGCACTGCTCTTCCTGCTGGTCTTCCATTCCCTAGCTGGCTGTGGACCCTTCACCTGCGGTAAGACCAACTCACTACACATGCTACTCACGTCATTCTCAGCATCGTGGATGCTCCAGAGTAAACCCACCCTCAGCTCCAATTCCGCAATGCGGACCATCAGGAGCTGGAGGCGGATACACTTCCCGCACACGTACTCGTCAGGGACACCGGAAGTGTCCCTGAGTTCCCACATGGTACAGGAGGACCATATCACGTGACCGAGCTCTCCTGCCATGACTTATCCCTTAGATACACTTAAATTGGCAACAACAATGCTAACGTTTACTCACTGTTATAGAAGAGAAAAAAGAAAAACTACTCACCAATCACCAGCCAATCACTTACCCACTTGGCTGTGACAATGTTGATTTCTGAGTTCTTTTCTCTCAATCTGGTTCAGTGAAATTACTGAGTTGAATACCGATTGTGCTTTCAACAAAGCAGTCTTTATTCACCGGCCGGCGAGACTTATCAGACAGAAGGTATACTCTCTCGATAGAGCATACACACTTCCTACGGATAAGCGAAGTTACATCGTAAAGCGACGGCAGTTATACATTTTTGAAAATAGATAACAAGATACAATTAGGTTGACATTCTAGTTCAGCTTATCCCTTTTGATCCTTCCTTTCCTTTGTCCACTCATTAGCCGACATCTATATGGGCTGTTTTTACGAAAGCTCAGGCATTGCCTCTAAATGTTACAATTTTACTGGCGTGACTACTAACTGAAACCTTGCAATTCTGCTAATTGTGTTGATGTTGTATTTTCATTTATCCATATATCCATTTCATGTTACAATTTATATTGGCATGATTAGTAACTTAAAACCTTGAGAAAGCCTGTTAATTGTGCTGATGTTGTATTATTTGCAATCTGACATTCTCTTAGTTATTTTTCCATGGCTTATACATTTTCATATATCCAGTTCACTTTACTGTCTTTAATTCCATATATCCCGTTCACAAAATCACATTCCCTCCTTTTATCATTCTATGATAACATTTCGGATCATTCTAAGAGTATTGCATTCATCCGTTCACACTCCATTTCCAGAATCATATTAGTTTGTTGGATCATAACCCGGGAGCCCTTGACCACAAGAGGGTTTGCTAACCTTGCCATCATTACTTTACAGCAGAGGTTAAGGCAACCAACAATCAGACAACAGGTAATTATTACTACGATGAGAATAATTGCCCCATGCATTAGATAGGATGTGATAGTCTGGCTCTGAATCCATCTGACAGTCTCAGTTAGGGTCAGTGGAACAGGGCGCAAAGGAATTCCCCCTTTGGAATGTTTAGGGATATGGGAACACACCCAGCATCTAGAAAAGTGCCCATTTTGCGCATAAACATAAGACATATACAAAAAGGTGTTTACATGGAGCTCTCGCCTCTGTTTCCTTTCCCATGCGCCGAAACTGTCATATATCAATATAGACTGTGTCAAACAGACATGGTTTCATCTTACGGCTCAGGATTCAGATAAATAGTCCAATTATTTTGCTGATTAAAAGAGTTCAGTTTTCCCGTCTCTCTTCTTAGGTCACCGTCGGTGTAGCTGGCTGTCTATCACTACGGGTAAAAGTTCAAACTGGTCTCCTCGGGACCCACTCTTTTAATCAGGACGCCGCTAGAGATAGCCTTGTTCAGCTATGGAGAAGAGGAAATCTGGAACAGAAACAGGAATTAGAATAACCAGTAAAATAGGTTTGTTAGAGGGTGGTGAGCTTGCAGTGGTGCAGGTGAACTCAGGCACTTTTCCCCTCAACCTTGGCTGTAGTGGGGGTAGTGAGTAACACCTGAAAAGGCCCCTCCCATCGTGGCTCTAATCCCTTCCGAATCCATTTCTTAATCAGGACATACTTCCCTGGTGCCACGAGGGACATTTCGGGTAAAACTGGGAGGTCGAGGTGAGCCTCTCGAAACTGGTTGTGAGCTAGTCGCAGAGCCTATGTCATAGAAAGAACATAGGTGGTCATCAGTCGAGCTGGGATACCATATCTAGGAACAATTTCCCTCATTAATACCTTAACAACAGTTTGAGCCTTATTGTCCAGGGTAGGGTAGGCTTCAATCCATTTGCTAAACACATCTACTATTACTAACACATATTGTAACACTGAACCCTTTGCAACTCAATGTAGTCCAACTGCAAGGTCTCAAAGGGACCTTCTGGTAGGGGCGTCTTACCCCAATCACAGGGGACTCCCTTCCCTGGATTATACTGTTGGCAAACAAGGCAAAGACTACTGATGTTCTGGGTCAACGCCTGGAGTCTAAAGTGCCACCAAGTAGCCAAAAGCTTATCACTTGTTGCCCTTGCTCCACAATGAGTAGCAAAGTGCATACATTCAATAACCCATGAGGCCAACTCATCAGACATGCAAGTCTGTTCCACGGGAGTGGTCCAGAGTTTAGAGACATCTTTCCACAACAGTTTATCTTTTTCAGGAGCGTCCTCCTGTGTTTTAATAACATCTTGGATGGTTGGCATTGGTTTTTCCGAGGCTAACTTATCCTTTGCAGGGTTTTTAGTTTGACTCATCATTCTAGGCACTACCATTCATTGTCCACGAGAGGCCTGTTTGGCCTCTTGGTCAGCACAGCGGTTCCCTATATCAACCAGAGAATTTCCGGTAGTGTGGGCGGTACATTTGACAATGGCAATGCGCTTGGGGAACATGAGGGCTTGCAACAAATCAGATACTAGCTGCTTATGAGATATCTCATTCCCATTTGAAGTTAGGAATCCCCTATTCTTCCGTAATTGTCCGAAATCATGGGCTACTCCAAAGGCATACCCAGAGTCGGTATAGATATTGACCTTGAGGTTTTTAGCCAAGATACAGGCTCGGGTGAGGGCAAATAGTTCAGCTTGTTGGGCGGAATAGGCGGTCTCAAAGGCGGCAGATTCCACGACCTGATTCTCCTGGTTTACTATGGCGTATCCAGAATTTCGTCTGCCTTCTGGGTCAATGGAAGAGCTTCCGTCTACATACATAATACAGTCAGGGTCCTCCATTGGTGCATCAACTAGATCCTCCCTGACCGAGTTAGCTTCTTGAATTAAAGATAAACAGTCATGACCCGGTTTTTCCTCATCTTGGGGTGGCTTGGTCAGAAAACAGGCCGGATTAATGGCAGTACAGTGCCGAAGGGTCAACCTTGGATTATTTAGTAGGTAGATCTCATATCTACTTTGCCTGGCCATGGTAAGATGTTGAGTCTGCAGTTGGCCCAGGAGGGTAGCTTCGGAGTGAGAGGTGTACAGAACAATATCCTGCTGGAGGGTGATGTTGGCAGTGGATTGGAGGCTATTGTAGATGGCGGTTAATGCTTATCCCCGTGTTTCTGAGTTAAGACAGCAGTAGCACAGTCCTTCAGGATTGTACAATACAGTTGAAAGGGCCGGTCATAGAGGGGCCGGCCCAAAGTCGGAGCTTGCAGCAGGGCTGTCTTTAATTCCTTAAAGGCTTGGACGTCTTGGTTTCTATTTCAAAGCTGCCTTACTTATTTGTATACGGGGTGAGGTGCTTAGTCATCAGGGCAACATTAGGGATCCAGGATCTGCAGTAATTGATCATTCCCAACCACTGTCGCATTTGTTTAGCCGTGCTAGTGACTGGAAACTGGCAAATTGGTTCGTCATCCGGGGAGGTTCTCTGTACAATCAAGCTACGTAGTCAATACGAATCATCAGGGGACGGTTGGCCAAAGGGGTTGTTCTGGGAGAAGTTAGTGTAAGATCCTTGTCCTCTCCCCCCTTGCCCCCTCCTCTTCCTCTTCCTTTTTCATGCTGACGGTAGGGGCAATTTTTATTCCAATGTCCTTCTTGCCCACAAATAAAACATTCATTTCCTCTTACCCAGCCCCGACCTCTTCCCATACCAGGCCGGGGACAATAGGGCGGTCTGTGATTAGCAGGGCCCGGGCCGTTTGGGTGTTTAGTATAACCGTATCCTTGCTTATCCACCCAATCCTGCATGCAACACTGCGGTTCCATCTGGTATCCCCTTGGGTCGGGTTTTGGTCCTTCCACCCGAGATGGCTTTTCCTTTCTAGTCACGTATTCAGTCTTGACCCGGGTTGGGGGCCCACCTCCCCCCTCTCCTTTCTTTTCCTGCCAATAATATTTAACCGCCCTTTCCATCTGGGCTTTACTGTTATCTGCCCAATTCATATTATTTGTCCGGATAGCGTGAGCAATCGAATAGGGCAGGCACTGAAGTAGAATAGCGCAGAATTGAGGAGAATCCTCTCCCTCCCTGAAGGCATTATCTCCTGATTGACTCCCGTATATTTCAATAAATCTTTCCATAAATTCATCGGCAGTTTCTTCTCGCTTGGGTTTAGTGTCTAATACTGTGACCATACTGATGGGCTTCTGAAGGGTCGTGGTGAGAGCATTGAAGATAGCGTTTAGGCGATCCTGGACATCGTTAGGGTGAGCAACCAACAATGCATCATGAGTAGCACGTCCTAGGTGAGTTAGAAATCGGGTATGTTCAGTTGGGCTCAAGGTTTGCTTTACCAAGGCCCACAGGTCCCTTGATTCTGCATTATAAACTGAAATAGTAGTTCGAAGATGATCTATAAATTTGATAGGTTCTTTTTTTCGATCTGGTATGCTGGCCATAAGGGCCATAATTTTGTTCGGTTTCCAGGGCACATAGACATCTATGGTGGGGTGGTTTGCAGCTTGTTGTGCATCAGGGTTTGGCATTGGTCGGACTGGAAATTGGTGTCGGGACTTTGGGATCTTGGAAATCATTTCTAGGTCGGAGGATGTTTCGGAGCTGTCTGACTGCTTGACAATTCCGCGTCTCGATCGGCGGGGGTGTTTGCTATGTCTTTCACAACTTGGACTGGTAGATTGACTAGAAGATTTACGGGACTGTCTGTGATATCGAGATATAGTTCTGCCCTTTCGAGTGTGAGATCTGGTCCTTTTGGCTATATTGCTTGTGAACTGGGGATCCGAATCGCTATCAGAGGATGAGGAGTCAGTTTGGGTTTGTTGCTTTGGTGGTATGGGGTTATTTTTAACTCCTTTCGCCGGAGTGTAAGGTGGAGGGTGTTGGGAAGAGGACTGGAGCAAGGGGCTAGGGGGTGCGGGAGGCGCCGTTGGGCGCTGAGTCAGTGACCATTCATCAATTTCATCATCAGCCTCGGTCAACACAAAGCTAGCCATTTGACTACGTAGTCGGTCAATACCTTTCTCAGAGGTCCCAGAGGATCTCTTAGTAAGTTTCTCGTGCGCGCATTCTTTTTTTAAGACGTCTACAGTTTTAACATGTCTTCCCTCTGTCAATGAGAGTCCTAATTTAATAGCATTTATTTGCCAACTTGACAGAAGTGATGCATCTTTTAATTTTTGATAATAGTGTCGCCATGTTGCAATTAAGTTTTTGTCCCCTTTTCCTCATCCCCTTCTCCAAATTAATCCCTGTGCTTTTTTTGCTACCTCTACGCTTCTAGTGCCACCTAGAGGCCACTGGTCATCTCCTAATAATTTGTTCAGGGCTCCTGATAATTTTCTAAATTCTTTAGCTCTTTCAGGGAATTCCTCACGTAACTTTTGTAGCGGACTATCCACATCCGTTGTTTTATCCAACTGATTACCCATTTTCACGCCGCCCCTCGTATTTACTAACTTTAAACTAACACTGACTTCCGCGTCGCCCCGCGGTTCATGTCGCCGCGCGATTTACTAACTTTAAACTAACACTGACTTTCACAGTGCCCCGTGGTTCGCGTCGCTGCGCGATTTACTAACTTTAAACTAACACTGACTTCCATGTCGTCCGCGGTTCGCGTCGCGGCGCGATTTACTAACTTTAAACTAACTTTAACTTCCGCGTCGCTCCGCGGTTTACGTCGCTGCGCGTTCACATCAGCCCGCGGTTCACGTTACCTCGCAATCGCGTCGGCCCGCGGTTCACGTCGCTGCGTGTTCGCGTCGGCCCACGGTTCACGTTACCTCGCAATCGCGTCGGCCGGCGGTTCACGTTGCTGCGCGTTCGCATCGGCCCGGGGTTCACGTTACCTTGCAATCGCGTCGGCCCGCGGTTCACGTTGCTGCGTATTTGCGTCGGCCCGCGGTTCACGTTGCTGCGCGTTTTATCTAGTCCTATCTAGCCCTACCTTTCGCGTTGCCGCGTGATTTAAATCCAATCAGTGCCTAGACGGGCCAAGTGATATACAAGGTCGATGTCACACCTGACTTGGATACTTATCCTCTATGAACCTTATTTAATTCCCCATAAGCCTTACTTAATTCCCTGTGAGCCTAATTTAATTCCTTATGAGCCTTATTTAATTTCTTTTAGTCTCCAGATTTCCCTATCCTTTCGCGTCACTGCGCAATTTAAATCCAATCAGTGCCTAGACGAGCCAAGTGATATACAAGGTCGACGTCATACCTGACTCGGACACTTATTTCCTAAATTTAGAAGGTATTCGCCAGATTGTTATGGATCTCGTTCAGACACTACCCGAGAACCAGCGAGTGGCCAAACTTTCCTCAGACTTTTGAAACCGGGGGAAACTGGAGCAGTATTGAAATCATACTCACTCCAGTGGCCACGTTCCCCTCGTCTCGTCCAAGGCTAGTCCGGCTCTTAATTCGCAAGTTTTCGGCAGTCGTCCGCTGAGATCCCACTTCTGACACCAAATGTTGATTTATGAGTTCTTTTCTCTCAATCTGGTTCAGTGAAATTACTGAGTCGAATACCGATTGTGCTTTCAACAAAGCAGTCTTTATTCACCGGCCGGCGAGACTTATCAGACAGAAGGTATACTCTCTCGATAGAGCATACACACTTCCTACGGATAAGCGAAGTTACATCGTAAAGCGACGACAGTTATACATTTTTGAAAATAGATAACAAGATACAATTAGATTGACATTCTAGTTCAGCTTATCCCTTTTGATCCTTCCTTTCCTTTGTCCACTCATTAGCCGACATCTATATGGGCTGTTTTTACGAAAGCTCAGGCATTGCCTCTAAATGTTACAATTTTACTGGCGTGACTACTAACTGAAACCTTGCAATTCTGCTAATTGTGCTGATGTTGTATTTTCATTTATCCATATATCCATTTCATGTTACAATTTATATTGGCATGATTAGTAACTTAAAACCTTGAGAAAGCCTGTTAATTGTGCTGATGTTGTATTATTTGCAATCTGACATTCTCTTAGTTATTTTTCCATGGCTTATACATTTTCATATATCCAGTTCACTTTACTGTCTTTAATTCCATATATCCCGTTCACATATCCACAATGTTTCTGTTTCTTTCTACTTCTTTTTTGCCTTCTCCCTGTAGCTGCACAAGCTGGGCCTTTCTAGGCCTCTCGCCGACCCTGGACTCTCGCCTCAGCGACACACCTCCCGACTGCTGATCTCACGGCCTTTATAGGCCTCTCGCCTATACAAGTTGTTGTTATGGTTGCAACTTACTGACTTGCATTTTGTGTAATGACAAGTGTATTAGATTATCAGATGTAAAAATGAAAAGCATAATCATGGCTAAGTATTCAGGTTTTGGTGTACTCTGAATACAATCCTCCAAAATGCCTTGGGATGTGAATCTTTCTGGACCACCACAAGACCAGCCTAGTAAATCACTGGACAATGGTACGTAATGAGCCACTCTCCACTCATTGGATCATGAGAGGCCTAAACCCCAAGAGAACTCAAACTAATAGACCACCAGAGAACTTTCCCACTCCAGAGACTTGAGCACAAAAATCTCGGCTGAGGGAGTGCTGCACAGTTGGAGATGCCGTCTTTCGGATGAATGGAAAACCGAGGCCTCGTCTGTCCTCTCAGGTGGACAGAAAAGATCCCACGTCACTATTTCGAAGACAAGCAGGGGAGTTCTCCCTGGTGTCCTGGCCAATATTTATCCCTCAACCAACACCTTAAAAAAATAGATGATTTGGTCATTATCACATTGCTGATAGTGCGATCTTGCTGTGCGCAGATTGGCTGCCCTGTTTCCTACGTTACAACAGTGACTACACTCCAAAAAGTACTTCATGGGCTATAAAGTGCTTTGGGACATCCTGCGGTCTTGAAAAGCGCTGTAGAAATACAAGTCTTTCTTTCTTTTGCTGCCTCTCGACCATGAAGCTAGTATTAGTGGCCATGAAACTACTGCTGACAATACAAAGATGGGAGGAAAAGCAATGTGTGAGGAGGACACAAACAATCTGCAAAAGGACATAGACAGGCTAAGTGAGTGGGCAAAAATTTGGCAGATTGAGTACAATGTTGGAAAGTATGAGGTCATGCACTTTGGCAGAAAAAAATCAAAGAGCAAGTTATTATTTAAATGGAGAAAGATTGCAAAGTGCTACAGTACAGAGGGACCTGGGGGTACTTGTGCATGAAACACAAAAGGATAGTATGCAGGTACAGCAAGTGATCAAGAAGGTCAATGGTATCTTGGCCTTTATTGCTAAGGGGATGGAATATAAAAGCAGGGAAATCTTGCTACAACTATATAAGGTATTGGTGAGGCCACACCTGGAATACTGCATGCGGTTTTGGTTTCCATATTTATGAAAGCATATACTTGCTTTGGAGGCAGTTCAGAGAAGGTTCACTAGGTTGATTCCGGAGATGAGGAGGTTGACTTATGAGGAAAGGTTGAGTAGGTTGGGCCTCTACTCATTGGAATTCAGAAGAATGAGAGGTGATTCACTCTGGAGCATCCACAATGCTAAGAATGACGTGAGTAGCAAGTGTAGCGAGTTGATCGTACCGCAGGTAAAGGGTCCACAGCCAGATAGGGAATGGAAGACCAGCAGGAAGAGCAGTGCAAGGAAGGTAGTGCAGGGGTCCCCTGTGGTCATCCCCCTGCAAAACAGATACACTGCTTTGGGTACTGTTGAGGGGGATGACTCATCAGGGGAGGGCAGCAGCAGCCAAGTTCATGGCACCATGGCTGGCTCTGTTGCACAGGAGGGCAGGAAAAAGAGTGGGAGAGCGATAGTGATAGGGGATTCAATTGTAAGTGGAATAGATAGGCATTTCTGCGGCCGCAACTGAGACTTCAGGATGGTATGTTGCCTCCCTGGTGCAAAGGTCAAGGATGTCTCGGAGCGGGTGCAGGACATTCTAAAAATGGAGGGAGAACAGGCAATTGTCGTGGTGCACATTGCTACCAACGACATAGGTAAAAAAAAGGATGAAGTCCTACGAAACGAATTTAAGGAGTTAGGAGCTAAATTAAAAAGTAGGACCTCAAAGGTAGTAATCTCGGGATTGCTACCAGTGCCACGTGCTAGTCAGAGTAGGAATCGCAGGATAGCGCAGATGAATATGTGGCTTGAGCAGTGATGCAGCAGGGAGGGATTCAAATTCCTGGGGCATTGGAACCAGTTCTGGGGGAGGTGGGACCAGTACAAACCGGACGGTCTGCACCTGGGCAGGACCGGAACCAATGTCCTAGGGGGAGTGTTTGCTAGTGCTGTTGGGGAGGAGTTAAACTAATATGGCAGGGGGATGGGAACCAATGCAGGGAGACAGAGGGAAACAAAAAGGAGACAAAAGCAAAGTACAGAAAGGAGATGAGTAAAAGTGGAGGGCAGAGAAACCCAAGGCAAAGAACAAAAAGGGCCACTGTACAGCAAAATTCTAAAAGGACAAAGAGTGTTAAAAAAACAAGCCTGAAGGCTTTGTGTCTTAATGCAAGGAGTATCCGTAATAAGGTGGATAAATTAACTGTGCAAATAGATGTTAACAAATATGATGTGATTGGGATTACAGAGACGTGGCTCCAGGATGATCAGGGCTGGGAACTCAACATCCAGGGGTATTCAACATTCAGGAAGGATAGAATAAAAGGAAAAGGAGTGGGGTAGCATTGCTGGTTAAGGAGGAGATTAATGCAATAGTTAGGAAGGACATTAGCTTGGATGATGTGGAATCTATATGAGTAGAGCTGCAGAACACCAAAGGGCAAAAAACATTAGTGGGAGTTGTGTACAGACCTCCAAACAGTAGTAGTGATGTTGGGGAGGGCATCAAACAGGAAATTAGGGGTGCATGCAATAAAGGTGCAGCAGTTATAGTGGGTGACTTTAATATGCACATAGATTGGGCTAACCAAACTGGAAGCAATACGGTGGAGGAGGATTTCCTGGAGTGCATAAGGGATGGTTTTCGAGACCAATATGTCAAGGAACCAACTAGGGGGGAGGCCATCTTAGACTGGGTGTTGTGTAATGAGAGAGGATTAATTAGCAATCTCGTTGTGCGAGGCCCCTTGGGGAAGAGTGACCATAATATGGTGGAATTCTGCATTAGGATGGAGAATGAAACAGTTAATTCAGAGACCATGGTCCAGAACTTAAAGAAGGCTAACTTTGAAGGTATGAGGCGTGAATTGGGTAGGATAGATTGGCGAATGATACTTAAGGGGTTGACTGTGGATGGGCAATGGCAGACATTTAGAGACCGCATGGATGAACTACAACAATTGTACTTTCCTGTCTGGCGTAAAAATAAAAAAGGGAAGGTGGCTCAACTGTGGCTATCAAGGGAAATCAGGGATAGTATTAAAGCCAAGGAAGTGGCATACAAATTGGCCAGAAATAGCAGCGAACCCGGGGACTGGGAGAAATTTAGAACTCAGCAGAGGAGGACAAAGAGTTTGATTAGGGCAGGGAAAATGGAGTACGAGAAGAAGCTTGCAGGGAACATTAAGACGGATTGCAAAAGTTTCTATAGATATGTAAAGAGAAAAAGGTTAGTAGAGACAAACGTAGGTGCCCTGCAGTCAGAATCAGGGGAAGTCATAACGGGGAACAAAGAAATGCGGACAAATTGAACAAGTACTTTGGTTCGGTATTCACTAAGGAGGACACAAACAACCTTCCGGATATAAAAGGGGTCAGAGGGTCTAGTAAGGAGGAGGAACTGAGGGAAATCCTTATTAGTCGGGAAATTGTGTTGGGGAAATTGATGGGATTGAAGGCCGATAAATCCCCAGGGCCTGATGGACTGCATCCCAGAGTACTTAAGGAGGTGGCCTTGGAAATAGCGGATGCATTGACAATCATTTTCCAACATTCCATTGACTCTGGATCAGTTCCTATCGAGCGGAGGGTAGCCAATGTAACCCCACTTTTTAAAAAAGGAGGGAGAGAGAAAACAGGGAATTATAGACCGGTCAGCCTGACATCGGTAGTGGGTAAAATGATGGAATCAATTATTAAGGATGTCATAGCAGCGCATTTGGAAAGAGGTGACATGATAGGTCCAAGTCATCATGGATTTGTGAAAGGGAAATCATGCTTGACAAATCTTCTGGAATTTTTTGAGGATGTTTCCAGTAGAGTGGACAAGGGAGAACCATTTGATGTGGTATATTTGGACTTTCAGAAGGCTTTCGACAAGGTCCCACACAAGAGATTAATGTGCAAAGTTAAAGCACATGGGAGTGGGGGTAGTGTGCTGACATGGATTGAGAGCTGGTTGTCAGACAGGAAGCAAAGAGTAGGAGTAAATGGGGACTTTTCAGAATGGCAGGCAGTGACTAGTGGGGTACCGCAAGGTTCTGTGCTGGGGCCCCAGCTGTTTACACTGTACATTAATGATTTAGACGAGGGGATTAAATGTAGTATCTCCAAATTTGCGGATGATACTAAGTTGGGTGGCAGTGTGAGCTGCGAGGAGGATGTTATGAGGCTGCAGAGCGACTTGGATAGGTTAGGTGAGTGGGCAAATGCATGGCAGATGAAGTATAATGTGGATAAATTTGAGGTTATCCACTTTGGTGGTAAAAACAGAGAGACAGACTATTATCTGAATGGTGACAGATTAGGAAAAGGGGAGGTGCAACGAGACCTGGGTGTCATGGTACATCAGTCATTGAAGGTTGGCATGCAGGTACAGCAGGCGGTTAAGAAAGCAAATGGCAATATGGCCTTCATAGCGAGGGGATTTGAGTACAGGGGCAGGGAGGTGTTGCTACAGTTGTACAGGGCATTGGTGAGGCCACACCTGGAGTATTGTGTACAGTTTTGGTCTCCTAACCTGAGGAAGGACATTTTTGCTATTGAGGGAGTACAGCGAAGGTTCACCAGAATGATTCCCGGGATGGCGGGACTGACCTATCAAGAAAGACTGGATCAACTGGGCTTGTATTCACTGGAGTTCAGAAGAATGAGAGGGGACCTCATAGAAACATTTAAAATTCTGATGGATTTAGAAAGATTAGATGCAGGAAGATTGTTCCCAATGTTGGGGAAGTCCAGAACCAGGGGTCACAGTCTAAGGATAAGGGGTAAGCCATTTAGGACCGAGATGAGGAGAAACTTCTTCACCCAGAGAGTGGTGAACCTGTGGAATTCTCTACCACAGAAAGTTGTTGAGGCCAATTCACTAAATATATTCAAAAAGGAGTTAGATGAAGTCCTTACTACTAGGGGGATCAAGGGGTATGGCGAGAAAGCAGGAATGGGGTACTGAAGTTGCATGTTCAGCCATGAACTCATTGAATGGCGGTGCAGGCTAGAAGGGCCGAATGGCCTACTCCTGCACCTATTTTCTATGTTTCTATGTTTCTATGATCTTATCGAAACGTATAAGAGTATGAGGGGGCTTGACAAGGTGGATGCAGAGATGATGTTTCCACTGATGGGGGAGACTAGAACTAGAGGGCATGATCTTAGAATAAGGGGCCGTCCATTTAAAACAGAGATGAGGAGAAATTTCTTCTCCCAGAGGGTTGTAAATCTGTGGAAGTCGCTGCCTCGGAGAGCTGTGGAAGCTGGAACATTGAATAAATGTAAGAATTTCTTAAAAGACAAGGGGATAAGGTGTTCTGGAGAGCGGGCAGGGAAGTGGAGCTGAGTCCATGATCAGATCAGCCATGATCTTATTGAATGGCGGAGCAGGCTCGAAGAGCCGTATGGCTTACTCCTGTTCCTATTTCTTATGTTCTTATGTCCTTATGAAATGCCCACCTCCAATAAGGAATTAGACATAATAGCCTAGATTTTCCACTGGTCACCGTCCGATTTTGTCGTGTTCATCGAGTGGGTGACAGTGGAAAGTGGGCTCGAGATCTGCGATGCTGGATTTGTGCCTCGTTTAGCGTCCTTCCAATTTTCCACCATAATTTCCAGCGTCCAGAAAATCAGGCAGTTAGGATATGGCACTGCCATATGTCCCATTGCCCGTCATTCTGCCTCATTTGTGCTCGTTCATATTCGTGCCCGCATAAAACGAGCTTCATGGGTTGCTAGGCAGAAGCGAATTCTAACGGCCAAGGATCAACACGTACAGGTGTAATTAAAGACTCATTTTTGCGATTTTGTTGGGCTGTTGCCAAGTACTCTGTCGTCCGCCTTTGTGCTGTTGTGGGGCCGTCCCTCCCCACTCCATTTCTGACAACAACAACTTTTATTTATACAGCGCCTTTAATTTAGCAAAACGTCCCAAGGCGCCTCACAGCAGTGTTATAAGACAAAACAAATAAATTTGACACCGAACCACAGAAGAAGAAATTACGGCGACCAAAAGCTTGGTTAAAGAGGTAGGTTTTAAGGATCGTCTTAAACAAGGAAAGAAAGGTAGAGAGGCAGAGAGGTTTAGGGAGGGAATTCTAGAGCTTAGGGCCCAGGCAGCTGAAGGTACGGCCACCAATGGTTGAGCAATTCTAATCAGGGATGCTCAAGAGAATTTGAGGAGCGCAGATATCTCGTAGGGTTGTGAGGAGTTCCATTGCTACATGGGCACACCAATATTGGGCAACAAAGTGTGCGGTAAACCGCGAGTACCAATAACATTGCATGACCTTTCATGCCATGAGCGTGGCTCACACTGGAGATTAGTATAACCTTACCATGCTGCAGCACCGGATCTGCATCAACCGTTGTGGTTGCACGGCGGCGGTTACCCACCAATGCCAACACGCTCCTCCAACCTGCTCAATTCGACCACCACTGCTGGGTCCCCCTCCCATCCCACGCAGGCTTGCTGCCTTGGATGAGTTGCAGCCTTTAGCCCCTTTACTGATGCCCTCCCTCCCGCCCACGCACTCCCACACAGATACACATCTGGCGCACAACACTTTTGGCGTTGGACAGGATGGGGCGAATACATTTTTACTCACTCTTGCTGCCACCACCAAATCGTTCCAACGTTTCCAGCATTGGTCCCCATCCCGCTCAACGTTGCCCATTGCGGACACGATCTCAGCGATCTCCCTCCAAACGCATCGGTATTGGGGTGGTGTAGGCTTGCCACGACCATCCCTGGTGAGGTCCACACCTGGAATACTGCATGCAGTTTTGGTTTCCATATTTACGAAAGGATATACTTGCTTTGGAGGCAGTTCAGAGAAGGTTCACAAGGTTGATTCCAGAGATAAGGGGGTTGACTTATGAGGAAAGGTTGAGTAGGTTGGGTCTCTACTCATTGGAATTCAGAAGAATGAGAGGTGATCTTATCGAAACGTATAAGATTATAAGGGGGCTTGACAAGGTGGGTGCAGAGAGAATATTTCCACTGATGGGGGAGACTAGAACTAGGGGGCATAATCTAAGAATAAGTGAGATGAGGAGAAATTTGTTCTCTCAGAGGGTTGTGGATCTGTGGAATTCGCTGCTTCAGAGAGTTGTGGAAGCTGGGACATTGAATAAATTTAAGACAGAAATAGACAGTTTGTTAAACGAGAAGGGAATAAGGGGTTATGGGGAGCAGGCGGGGAAGTGGATCTGAGTCCATGATCGCATCAGCCATGATCTTATTAAATGACGGAGCGGGCTTGAGGGGCCCTGTGGCCGACTCCTGTTAGTATTTCTTATGTTCTTATGTACCTGCGCTCCACCTCCATTACTTGCTCCTCCAAATCTTGCTCATTAAACCAGGGAGATCTGGGCCTGGTTTTGCCAGTCTCCATTGCTGGTTTCTGGCCACTCATCGTCAATGATGAAACGAATGGCCGCTCAACAGTTTTTGTGATTCAATTTCTCCGACTGCTCGCTCTGCAACCTCCAACTCTCTCCTCTCCAACCTCCAACTCGCTCCTCTCCAACCTCCAACTCTCTCCTCTCCAACCTCCAACTCTCCGCTCTCTAACCTCCAACACTCTCCCCTCTGCAACCTCCAACTCTCTCCTCTCCAACCTCCAACTCTCCCCTCTCCAACCTCCAGCTCTCCCCGCTCCAACCTCCAGCTCTCCCCTCTCCAACCTCCAACTCTCTCCTCTCCAACCTCCAACTTGCTCCTCTCCAACCTCCAACTCTCTCCTCTCCAACCTCCAACTCTCCGCTCTCCAACCTCCAACACTCTCCCCTCTCCAACCTCCAACTCTCTCCTCTCCAACCTCCAACTCTCTCCTCTCCAACCTCCAACACTCTCCCCTCTCCAACCTCCAACTCTCCCCTCTCCAACCTCCAACTCTCTCCTCTCCAACCTCCAACTTGCTCCTCTCCAACCTCCAACTCTCTCCTCTCCAACCTCCAACTCTCCGCTCTCCAACCTCCAACACTCTCCCCTCTCCAACCTCCAACTCTCTCCTCTCCAACCTCCAACTCTCCGCTCTCCAACCTCCAACACTCTCCCCTCTCCAACCTCCAACTCTCTCCTCTCCAACCTCCAACTCTCTCCTCTCCAACCTCCAACTCTCCGCTCTCCAACCTCCAAAACTCTCCCCTCTCCAACCTCAACTCTCTCCTCTCCAACCTCCAAATCTCTCCTCTCCAACCTCCAACTCTCCCCTCTCCAACCTCCAACTCTCCCCTCTCCAACCTCCAAAACTCTCCCCTCTCCAACCTCAACTCTCTCCTCTCCAACCTCCAACTCTCTCCTCTCCAACCTCCAACTCTCTCCTCTCCAACCTCCAACTCTCCCCTCTCCAACCTCCAGCTCTCCCCTCTCCAACCTCCAGCTCTCCCCTCTCCAACCTCAAGCTCTCTCCTCTCCAACCTCCAACTCTCCCCTCTCCAACCTCCAGCTCTCCCCTCTCCAACCTCCAGCTCTCCCCTCTCCAACCTCCAGCTCTCCCCTCTCCAAACTACAAATCTCCCCTCTCCAACCTCCAGCTCACTCCGCTCCAACCTCCAACTCTCTCCTCTCCAACCTCCAACTCTCTCCTCTCCAAGAGCATGGATTGATACCGTGGGTGAGAGCATGGAGTGATAATGTGGGTTAGAGCATGGAGTGATACTGTGGGTTAGAGCATGGATTGATACCGTGGGTGAGAGCATGGAGTGATAATGTGGGTTAGAGCATGGAATGATACTGTGGGTTAGAGTATGGAGTGATACTTTAGGTTAGAGTATGGAGTGATACTGCGGGTTAGAGCATGGAGTAATACTGTGGGTTAGAGCATGGAGTGATACTGTGGGTTACAGCATGGAGTGATACTGTGGGTTAGAGTATGGAGTGATACTGTGGTTTAGAGCATGGAGTGATATTGTGGGTTAGAGTATGGAGTGATACTGTGGGTTAGAGAATGGGGTGATACTCTGGGTGAGAGCATGGAGTGATACTGTGGGTTAGAGCATGGAGTGATACTGTGGGTTTGAGTATGGAGTGATACTGTAGGTTAGAGCATGGAGCAAAACTGTGGGTTAGAGCACGGAGTGATAATGTGGGTTAGAGCATGGAGCAAAACTGTGTGTTAGAGTATGGAGTGATACTGTGGGTTAGAGCATGGAGTGATACTGTGGGTTAGAGCATGGAGTGATACTGTGGGTTAGAGCATGGAGTGATACTGTGGGTTGGAGCATGGAGTGATACTGTGGGTTAGAGCATGGAGTGATACTGTGGGTTAGAGCATGGAGTCATATTGTGGGTTCGTGTATGGAGTGATACTGTGGGTTAGAGCATGGAGTGATACTGTGGGTTAGAGCATGGAGTGATACTGTGGGTTGGAGCATGGAGTGATACTGTGGGTTAGAGCATGGAGTGATACTGTGGGTTAGAGCATGGAGTCATACTGTGGGTTCGTGTATGGAGTGATACTGTGGGTAAGAACATGGAGTGATAATGTGGGTGAGAGCATGGAGTGATAATGTGGGTTAGAGGATGGAGTGATAATGTGGGTTAGAGCATGGAGTGATACTGTGGGTTAGTGTATGGAGTGATACTGTGGGTTAGAGCATGGAGCAAAATTGTGAGTTAGAACATGGAGTGATAATGTGGGTTAGAGCATGGAGTGATACTGTGGGTTAGAGTATAAAGTGATACTGTGGGTTAGTGTATGGAGTGATACTGTGGGTTAGTGCATGGAGTGATACTGTGGGTTAGAGTATGGAGTGATACTGTGGGTTAGTATATGGAGTGATACTGTGGGTTAGTGTACGGAGTGATACTGTGGGTTAGAGTATGGAGTGATACTATCGGTTAGAGGATGGAGTGATACTGTGAGTTAGAGCATGGAGTGATACTGTGGGTTAGTGTATGGAGTGATACTGTGGGTTTGAGCATGGAGCAAAATTGTGAGTTAGAACATGGAGTGATAATATGGGTTAGAGCAGAGAGTGATACTGTGGGTTAGAGTATAGAGTGATACTGTGGGTTCGAGCATGGAGCAAAACTGTGAGTTAGATCATGGAGTGATAATGTAAGTTAAAGCATGGAGTGATAATGTGGGTTAGAGCATGGAGTGCAAATGTGGGTTAGAGTATGGAGTGATACTGTGGGTGAGAGCATGGAGTGATACTGTGGGTGAGAGCATGGAGTGATGATGTGGGTTAGAGCATGGATTGATACTGTGGGTGAGAGCATGGAGTGATACTGTGCGTGAGAGCATGGAGTGATAATGTGGGTTAGAGCATCGATTGATACCGTGGGTGAGAGCATGGAGTGATACTGTGGGTTAGAGCATGGAGTGATACTGTGGGTTAGAGCATGGAGTGAAAATGTGGGTTAGAGTATGCAGTGATACTGTGGGCTAGAGCATGGAGTGATAATGTGTGTTAGAGCATGTAAGGATACTGTGGGTTAGAGTATGGAGTGATACTGTGGGTTAGATTATGTAGTGATATTGTGGGTTAGAGCATGGAGTAATAATGTGTGTTAGAGTATGGAGTGATAGTGTGCTTTAGAGTATGGAGTGATACTGTGGGTTAGTGCATGGAGTGATACTGTGGGTTAGTGCATGGAGTGGTACTGTGGGTTAGAACATGGAGTGATGTTGTGGGTTTGAGCAAGGAGTGATAACGTGGGATAGAGTATGGAGTGATACTGTGGGTTAGAGTATGGAGTGATAATGTGGGTTAGAGCATGGAGTGATACTGAGGGTTACAGCATGGAGTGATAATGTGGGTTAGAGTATGAAGTGATACCGTGGGTTTGAGCATGGAGTGATATTGTGGGTTAGTGCATGGAGTGATACTGTGGGTTAGTGTATGGAGTGATACTGTGGGTTAGAGCATGGAGTGATGCTGTGGGTGAGAGCATGGAGTGATAATGTGGGTTGGAGGATGGAGTGATAATGTGGGTTAGAGCATGGAGTGATACTGTGGGTTCGTGTATGGAGTGATACTGTGGGTTAGAGCATGGAGCAAAATTGTGAGTTAGAACATGGAGTGATAATGTGGGTTAGAGTATGGAGTGATACTGTGGGTTAGTGTATGGAGTGATACTGTGGGTTAGTGTACGGAGTGATACTGTGGGTTAGAGTATGGAGTGATACTGTGGGTTAGAGGATGGAGTGATACTGTGAGTTAGAGCATGGAGTGATACTGTGGGTTAGTGTATGGAGTGATACTGTGGGTTAGAGCATGGAGCAAAATTGTGAGTTAGAACATGGAGTGATAATGTGGGTTAGAGTATAGAGTGATACTGTGGGTTAGAGTATAGAGTGATACTCTGGGTTAGAGCATGGAGCAAAACTGTGAGTTAGATCATGGAGTGATACTGTAAGTTAAAGCATGGAGTGATAATGTGGGTTAGAGCATGGAGTGATAATGTGGGTTAGAGTATGGAGTGATACTGTGGGTGAGAGCATGGAGTGATATTGTGGGTGAGAGCATGGAGTGATGATGTGGGTTAGAGTATGGAGTGATACTCTGGGTGAGAGCATGGAGTGATACTGTGGGTGAGAGCATGGAGTGATAATGTGGGTTAGAGGATCGATTGATACCGTGGGTGAGAGCATGGAGTGATACTGTGGGTCAGAGCATGGAGTGATACTGTGGGTTAGAGCATGGAGTGAAAATGTGGGTTAGAGTATGCAGTGATACTGTGGGCTAGAGCATGGAGTGATACTGTAGGTTCGAGTATGGGGTGATACTGTGGGTTAGAGCATGGAGTGATACTTTGGGTTAGAGCATGGAGTGATAATGTGTGTTAGAGCATGGAGTAATAATGTGTGTTAGAATATGGAGTGATACTGTGCTTTAGAGTATGGAGTGATGCTGTGGGTTAGTGCATGGAGTGATACTGTGGGATAGTGCATGGAGTGAAACTGTGGGTTAGAACATGGAGTGATGTTGTGGGTTCGAGCACGGAGTGATAACGTGGGATAGAGTATGGAGTGATAATGTGGGTTAGAGTATGGAGTGATAATGCGGGTTAGAGCATGGAGCGATACTGAGGGTTACAGCATGGAGTGATAATGTGGGTTAGAGTATGGAGTGATACCGTGGGTTAGAGCATGGAGTGATACTGTGGGTTAGTGCATGGAGTGATACTGTGGGTTAGTGCATGGAGTGATACTCTGGGTTAGAGCATGGAGTGATGTTGTGGGTTCGAGCACGGAGTGATAACGTGGGATAGAGTATGGAGTGATACTGTGGGTTAGAGTATGAAGTGATACTGTGGGTTAGAGCATGGAGTGATACTGCGGCTTAGAGTATGGAGTGATACTGTGGGTTAGTGTATGGAGTGATACTGTGGGTTAGAGCATGGAGTGATACTGTGGGTGAGAGTATGGAGTGATACTGTGGGTTAGTGTATGGAGTGATACTGTGGGTTAGAGCATGGAGTGATACTGTGGGTGAGAGCATGGAGTGATAATGTGGGTTAGAGGATGGAGTGATAATGTGGGTTCGAGCATGGAGTGATACTGTGGGTTAGTGTATGGAGTGATACTGTGGGTTAGAGCATGGAGCAAAATTGTGAGTTAGAACATGGAGTGATAATGTGGGTTAGAGTATGGAGTGATACTGTGGGTTAGTGTATGGAGTGATACTGTGGGTTAGTGTACGGAGTGATACTGTGGGTTAGAGTATGGAGTGATACTGTGGGTTAGAGGATGGAGTGATACTGTGAGTTAGAGCATGGAGTGATACTGTGGGTTCGTGTATGGAGTGATACTGTGGGTTAGAGCATGGAGCAAATTTGTGAGTTAGAACATGGAGTGATAATGTGGGTTAGAGTATAGAGTGATACTGTGGGTTAGAGTATAGAGTGATACTGTGGGTTAGAGCATGGAGCAAAACTGTGAGTTAGATCATGGAGTGATACTGTAAGTTAAAGCATGGAGTGATAATGTGGGTTAGAGCATGGAGTGATAATGTGGGTTAGAGTATGGAGTGATACTGTGGGTGAGAGCATGGAGTGATACTGTGGGTGAGAGCATGGAGTGATAATGTGGGTTAGAGCATCATTTGATACCGTAGGTGAGAGCATGGAGTGATATTATGGGTTAGAGTATGCAGTGATATTGTGGGTTAGAGCATGGAGTAATAATGTGTGTTCGAGTATGGAGTGATACTGTGCTTTAGAGTATAGAGTGATACTGTGGGTTAGTGCATGGAGTGATACTGTGGGTTAGGGCATGGAGTGATACTGTGGGTTAGAGCTTGGAGTGATACTGTGGGTGAGAGCATGGAGTGATAATGTGGGTTAGAGGATGGAGTGATAATGTGGGTTAGAGCATGGAGTGATACTGTGGGTTAGTGTATGGAGTGATACTGTGGGTTAGAGCATGGAGCAAAATTGTGAGTTAGAACATGGAGTGATAATGTGGGTTAGAGTATGGAGTGATACTGTGGGTTAGTGTATGGAATGATACTGTGGGTTAGTGTACGGAGTGATACTGTGGGTTAGAGTATGGAGTGATACTGTGGGTTAGAGGATGGTGTGATACTGTGAGTTAGAGCATGGAGTGATACTGTGGGTTCGTGTATGGAGTGATATTGTGGGTTAGAGCATGGAGCAAAATTGTGAGTTAGAACATGGAGTGATAATGTGGGTTAGAGTATAGAGTGATACTGTGGGTTAAAGTATAGAGTGATACTGTGGGTTAGAGTATGGAGTGATACTGTGGGTGAAAGCATGGAGTAATACTGTAAGTTAAAGCATGGAGTGATAATGTGGGTTAGAGCATGGAGTGATAATGTGGGTTAGAGTATGGAGTGATACTGTGGGTTAGAGTATGGAGTGATACTGTGGGTGAAAGCATGGAGTAATACTGTAAGTTAAAGCATGGAGTGATAATGTGGGTTAGAGCATGGAGTGATAATGTGGGTTAGAGTATGGAGTGATACTGTGGGTGAAAGCATGGAGTAATACTGTGGGTGAGAGCATGGAGTGATGATGTGGGTTAGAGCATGGATTGATACTGTGGGTGAGAGCATGGAGTGATACTGTGGGTGAGAGCATGGAGTGATAATGTGGGTTAGAGCATCGATTGATACCGTGGGTGAGAGCATGGAGTGATATTGTGGGTTAGAGTATGCAGTGATATTGTGGGTTAGAGCATGGAGTAATAATGTGTGTTCGAGTATGGAGTGATACTGTGCTTTAGAGTATGGAGTGATACTGTGGGTTAGTGCATGGAGTGATACTGTGGGTTAGTGCATGGAGTGATACTGTGGGTTAGAGCATGGAGTGATGTTGTGGGTTCGAGCATGGAGTGATAACGTGGGATAGAGTATGGAGTGATACTGTGGGTTAGAGTATGGAGTGATAATGTGGGTTAGAGCATGGAGTGATACTGAGGGTTACAGCATGGAGTGATAATGTGGGTTAGAGTATGGAGTGATACCGTGGGTTGGAGCATGGAGTGATATTGTGGGTTAGTGTATGGAGTGATACTGTGGGTTAGAACATGGAGTGATAATGTGGGTTAGAGTATGGAGTGATACTGTGGGTTAGAGTATGGAGTGATACTGTGGGTTAGAGCATGGAGTGATACTGCGGGTTAGAATATGGAGTGATACTGTGGGTTAGTGTATGGAGTGATACTGTGGGTTAGTGTATGGAGTGATACTGTGGGTTAGAGTATGGAGTGATACTGTGGGTTAGAGTATGGAGTGATACTGTGGGCTAGAGGATGGAGTGATACTCTGGGTTAGAGCATGGAGTGATACTGTGGGTTAGTGTCTGGAGTGATACTGTGGGTTAGAGCATGGAGCAAAATTGTGAGTTAGAACATGGAGTGATAATGTGGGTTAGAGTATGGAGTGATACTGTGGGTTAGTGTATGGAGTGATACTGTGGGTTAGTGTATGGAGTGATACTGTGGGTTAGTGAATGGAGTGATACTGTGGGTTAGAGTATGGAGTGATACTGTGGGTTAGAGTATGGAGTGATACTGTGGGTTAGAGGATGGAGTGATACTGTGAGTTAGAGCATGGAGTGATACTGTGGGTTAGTGTATGGAGTGATACTGTGGGTTAGAGCATGGAGCAAAATTGTGAGTTAGAACATGGAGTGATAATGTGGGTTAGAGCATGGAGTGATAATGTGGGTTAGAGTATGGAGTGATACTGTGGGTGAGAGCATGGAGTGATACTGTGGGTGAGAGCATGGAGTGATGATGTGGGTTAGAGCATGGAGTGATACTGTGGGTGAGAGCATGGAGTGATACTGTGGGTGAGAGCATGGAGTGATAATGTGGGTTAGAGCATCGATTGATACCGTGGGTGAGAGCATGGAGTGATACTGTGGGTTGGAGCATGGAGTGATACTGTGGGTTAGAGCATGGAGTGAAACTGTGGGTTAGAGTATGCAGTGATACTGTGGGCTAGAGAATGGAGTGATACTGTAGGTTCGAGTATGGGGTGATACTGTGGGTTAGAGCATTGAGTGATACTGTGGGTTAGAGCATGGCGTGATAATGTGTGTTAGAGCATGTAATGATACTGTGGGGTAGAGTATGGAGTGATACTGTGGGTTAGAGTATGCAGTGATACTGTGGGTTAGAGCATGGAGTGATACTGTGGGTTAGTGCATGGAGTGATACTGTGGGTTAGAGCATGGAGTGATGTTGTGGGTTCGAGCACGGAGTGATAACGTGGGAAAGAGTATGGAGTGATACTGTGGGTTAGAGTATGGAGTGATAATGTGGGTTAGAGCATGGAGTGATACTGTGGGTTAGAGCATGAAGTGATACTGTGGGTTAGAGCATGGAGTGATACTGCGGGTTAGAGTATGGAGTGATACTGTGGGTTAGTGTATGGAGTGATACTATGGTTTAGTGTATGGAGTGATACTGTGGGTTAGAGCATGGAGTGATACTGTGGGTGAGAGCATGGAGTGATAATGTGGGTTAGAACATGGAGTGATAATGTGGGTTAGAGCATGGAGTGATACTGTGGGTTAGTGTATGGAGTGATACTGTGGGTTAGAGCATGGAGTGATACTGTGGGTTAGTGTATGGAGTGATACTGTGGGTTAGAGTATGGAGTGATACTGTGGGTTTAGTGTATGGAGTGATACTGTGGATTAGTGTACGGAGTGATACTGTGGGTTAGTGTATGGAGTGATACTGTGGGCTAGAGGATGGAGTGATACTCTGGGTTAGAGCATGGAGTGATACTGTGGGTTAGTGTCTGGAGTGATACTGTGGGTTAGAGCATGGAGCAAAATTGTGAGTTAGAACATGGAGTGATAATGTGGGTTAGAGTATGGAGTGATACTGTGGGTTAGTGTATGGAGTGATACTGTGGGTTAGTGTATGGAGTGATACTGTGGGTTAGTGAATGGAGTGATACTGTGGGTTAGAGTATGGAGTGATACTGTGGGTTAGAGTATGGAGTGATACTGTGGGTTAGAGGATGGAGTGATACTGTGAGTTAGAGCATGGAGTGATACTGTGGGTTAGTGTATGGAGTGATACTGTGGGTTAGAGCATGGAGCAAAATTGTGAGTTAGAACATGGAGTGATAATGTGGGTTAGAGCATGGAGTGATAATGTGGGTTAGAGTATGGAGTGATACTGTGGGTGAGAGCATGGAGTGATACTGTGGGTGAGAGCATGGAGTGATGATGTGGGTTAGAGCATGGATTGATACTGTGGGTGAGAGCATGGAGTGATACTGTGGGTGAGAGCATGGAGTGATAATGTGGGTTAGAGCATCGATTGATACCGTGGGTGAGAGCATGGAGTGATACTGTGGGTTAGAGCATGGAGTGATACTGTGGGTTAGAGCATGGAGTGAAACTGTGGGTTAGAGTATGCAGTGATACTGTGGGCTAGAGAATGGAGTGATACTGTAGGTTCGAGTATGGGGTGATACTGTGGGTTAGAGCATTGAGTGATACTGTGGGTTAGAGCATGGCGTGATAATGTGTGTTAGAGCATGTAATGATACTGTGGGGTAGAGTATGGAGTGATACTGTGGGTTAGAGTATGTAGTGATATTGTGGGTTAGAGCATGGAGTAATAATGTGTGTTAGAGTATGGAGTGATACTGTGCTTTAGAGTATGGAGTGATACTGTGGGTTAGAGCATGGAGTGATACTGTGGGTTAGTGCATGGAGTGATACTGTGGGTTAGAGCATGGAGTGATGTTGTGGGTTCGAGCACGGAGTGATAACGTGGGAAAGAGTATGGAGTGATACTGTGGGTTAGAGTATGGAGTGATAATGTGGGTTAGAGCATGGAGTGATACTGTGGGTTAGAGCATGAAGTGATACTGTGGGTTCGAGCATGGAGTGATACTGCGGGTTAGAGTATGGAGTGATACTGTGGGTTAGTGTATGGAGTGATACTGTGGGTTAGAGCATGGAGTGATACTGTGGGTGAGAGCATGGAGTGATAATGTGGGTTAGAGGATGGAGTGATAATGTGGGTTAGAGCATGGAGTGATACTGTGGGTTAGTGTATGGAGTGATACTGTGGGTTAGAGCATGGAGCAAAATTGTGAGTTAGAACATGGAGTGATAATGTGGGTTAGAGCATGGAGTGATACTGTGGGTTAGAGTATGAAGTGATATTGTGGGTTAGTGTATGGAGTGATACTGTGGGTTAGTGTATGGAGTGATACTGTGGGTTAGAGTATGGAGTGATACTGTGGGTTAGTATATTGAGTGATACTGTGGGTTAGTGTACGGAGTGATACTGTGGGTTAGAGTATGGAGTGATACTATCGGTTAGAGGATGGAGTGATACTGTGAGTTAGAGCATGGAGTGGTACTGTGGGTTAGTGTATGGAGTGATACTGTGGGTTAGAGCATGGAGCAAAATTGTGAGTTAGAACATGGAGTGATAATATGGGTTAGAGCAGAGAGTGATACTGTGGGTTATAGTATAGAGTGATACTGTGGGTTCGAGCATGGAGCAAAACTGTGAGTTAGATCATGGAGTGATACTGTAAGTTAAAGCATGGAGTGATAATGTGGGTTAGAGCATGGAGTGAAAAGTTGGGTTAGAGTATGGAGTGATACTGTGGGTGAGAGCATGGAGTGATACTGTGGGTGAGAGCATGGAGTGATGATGTGGGTTAGAGCATGGATTGATACTGTGGGTGAGAGCATGGAGTGAGACTGTGCGTGAGAGCATGGAGTGATAATGTGGGTTAGAGCATCGATTGATACCGTGGGTGAGAGCATGGAGTGATACTGTGGGTTAGAGCATGGAGTGATACTGTGGGTTAGAGCATGGAGTGAAAATGTGGGTTAGAGTATGCAGTGATACTGTGGGCTAGAGCATGGAGTGATACTGCAGGTTCGAGTATGGGGTGATACTGTGGGTTAGGGCATGGAGTGATACTGTGGGTTAGAGCATTGAGTGATAATGTGTGTTAGAGCATGTAAGGATACTGTGGGTTAGAGTATGGAGTGATACTGTGGGTTAGAGTATGTAGTGATATTGTGGGTTAGAGCATGGAGTAATAATGTGTGTTAGAGTATGGAGTGATACTGTGCTTTAGAGTATGGAGTTATACTGTGGGTTAGTGCATGGAGTGATACTGTGGGTTAGTGCATGGAGTGGTACTGTGGGTTAGAACATGGAGTGATGTTGTGGGTTCGAGCAAGGAGTGATAACGTGGGATAGAGTATGGAGTGATACTGTGGGTTAGAGTATGGAGTGATAATGTGGGTTAGAGCATGGAGTGATACTGAGGGTTACAGCATGGAGTGATAATGTGGGTTAGAGTATGAAGTGATACCGTGGGTTAGAGCATGGAGTGATACTGTGGGTTAGTGCATGGAGTGATACTGTGGGTTAGTGCATGGAGTGATACTGTGGCTTAGAGCATGGAGTGATGTTGTGGGTTCGAGCACGGAGTGATAACGTGGGATAGAGTATGGAGTGATACTGTGGGTTAGAGTATGGAGTGATAATGTGGGTTAGAGCATGGAGTGATACTGTGGGTTAGAGCATGAAGTGATACTGTGGGTTAGAGCATGGAGTGATACTGCGGGTTAGAGTATGGAGTGATACTGTGGGTTAGTGTATGGAGTGATACTGTGGGTTAGTGTATGGAGTGCTACTGTGGGTTAGAGCATGGAGTGATACTATGGGTGAGAGCATGGAGTGATAATGTGAGTTAGAGGATGGAGTGATACTGTGGGTTCGTGTATGGAGTGATACTGTGGGTTAGAGCATGGAGCAAAATTGTGAGTTAGAACATGGAGTGATAATGTGGGTTAGAGTATGGAGTGATACTGTGGGTTAGTGTATGGAGTGATACTGTGGGTTAGTGCATGGAGTGATACTGTGGGTTAGTGCATGGAGTGATACTGTGGGTTAGAGCATGGAGTGATATTGTGGGTTCGAGCACGGAGTGATACTGTGGGTTAGAGCATGGAGTGATACTGCGGGTTAGAGTATGGAGTGATACTGTGGGTTAGTGTATGGAGTGATACTGTGGGTTAGTGTATGGAGTGATACTGTGGGTTAGAGCATGGAGTGATACTGTGGGTGAGAGCATGGAGTGATAATGTGGGTTAGAGGATGGAGTGATAATGTGGGTTAGAGCATGGAGTGATACTGTGGGTTCGTGTATGGAGTGATACTGTGTGTTAGAGCATGGAGCAAAATTGTGAGTTAGAACATGGAGTGATAATGTGGGTTAGAGTATGGAGTGATACTGTGGGTTAGTGTATGGAGTGATACTGTGGGTTAGTGTACGGAGTGATACTGTGGGTTAGAGTATGGAGTGATACTGTGGGTTAGAGGATGGAGTGATACTGTGAGTTAGAGCATGGAGTGATACTGTGGGTTAGTGTATGGAGTGATACTGTGGGTTAGAGCATGGAGCAAAATTGTGAGTTAGAACATGGAGTGATAATGTGGGTTAGAGCATGGAGTGATAATGTGGGTTAGAGTATGGAGTGATACTGTGGGTGAGAGCATGGAGTGATACTGTGGGTGAGAGCATGGAGTGATGATGTGGGTTAGAGCATGGATTGATACTGTGGGTGAGAGCATGGAGTGATACTGTGGGTGAGAGCATGGAGTGATAATGTGGGTTAGAGCATCGATTGATACCGTGGGTGAGAGCATGGAGTGATACTGTGGGTTAGAGCATGGAGTGATACTGTGGGTTAGAGCATGGAGTGAAACTGTGGGTTAGAGTATGCAGTGATACTGTGGGCTAGAGAATGGAGTGATACTGTAGGTTCGAGTATGGGGTGATACTGTGGGTTAGAGCATTGAGTGATACTGTGGGTTAGAGCATGGCGTGATAATGTGTGTTAGAGCATGTAATGATACTGTGGGGTAGAGTATGGAGTGATACTGTGGGTTAGAGTATGTAGTGATATTGTGGGTTAGAGCATGGAGTAATAATGTGTGTTAGAGTATGGAGTGATACTGTGCTTTAGAGTATGGAGTGATACTGTGGGTTAGAGCATGGAGTGATACTGTGGGTTAGTGCATGGAGTGATACTGTGGGTTAGAGCATGGAGTGATGTTGTGGGTTCGAGCACGGAGTGATAACGTGGGAAAGAGTATGGAGTGATACTGTGGGTTAGAGTATGGAGTGATAATGTGGGTTAGAGCATGGAGTGATACTGTGGGTTAGAGCATGAAGTGATACTGTGGGTTCGAGCATGGAGTGATACTGCGGGTTAGAGTATGGAGTGATACTGTGGGTTAGTGTATGGAGTGATACTATGGGTTAGTGTATGGAGTGATACTGTGGGTTAGAGCATGGAGTGATACTGTGGGTGAGAGCATGGAGTGATAATGTGGGTTAGAGGATGGAGTGATAATGTGGGTTAGAGCATGGAGTGATACTGTGGGTTAGTGTATGGAGTGATACTGTGGGTTAGAGCATGGAGCAAAATTGTGAGTTAGAACATGGAGTGATAATGTGGGTTAGAGCATGGAGTAATACTGTGGGTTAGAGTATGAAGTGATACTGTGGGTTAGTGTATGGAGTGATACTGTGGGTTAGTGTATGGAGTGATACTGTGGGTTAGAGTATGGAGTGATACTGTGCGTTAGTATATTGAGTGATACTGTGGGTTAGTGTACGGAGTGATACTGTGGGTTAGAGTATGGAGTGATACTATCGGTTAGAGGATGGAGTGATACTGTGAGTTAGAGCATGGAGTGGTACTGTGGGTTAGTGCATGGAGTGATACTGTGGGTTAGAGCATGGAGCAAAATTGTGAGTTAGAACATGGAGTGATAATATGGGTTAGAGCAGAGAGTGATACTGTGGGTTAGAGTATAGAGTGATACTGTGGGTTCGAGCATGGAGCAAAACTGTGAGTTAGATCATGGAGTGATACTGTAAGTTAAAGCATGGAGTGATAATGTGGGTTAGAGCATGGAGTGAAAAGGTGGGTTAGAGTATGGAGTGATACTGTGGGTGAGAGCATGGAGTGATACTGTGGGTGAGAGCATGGAGAGATGATGTGGGTTAGAGCATGGATTGATACTGTGGGTGAGAGCATGGAGTGATACTGTGCGTGAGAGCATGGAGTGATAATGTGGGTTAGAGCATCGATTGATACCGTGGGTGAGAGCATGGAGTGATACTGTGGGTTAGAGCATGGAGTGATACTGTGGGTTAGAGCATGGAGTGAAAATGTGGGTTAGAGTATGCAGTGATACTGTGGGCTAGAGCATGGAGTGATACTGTAGGTTCGAGTATGGGGTGATACTGTGGGTTTGGGCATGGAGTGATACTGTGGGTTAGAGCATTGAGTGATAATGTGTGTTAGAGCATGTAAGGATACTGTGGGTTAGAGTATGGAGTGATACTGTGGGTTAGAGTATGTAGTGATATTGTGGGTTAGAGCATGGAGTAATAATGTGTGTTAGAGTATGGAGTGATACTGTGCTTTAGAGTATGGAGTGATACTGTGGGTTAGTGCATGGAGTGATACTGTGGGTTAGTGCATGGAGTGGTACTGTGGGTTAGAACATGGAGTGATGTTGTGGGTTCGAGCAAGGAGTGATAACGTGGGATAGAGTATGGAGTGATACTGTGGGTTAGAGTATGGAGTGATAATGTGGGTTAGAGCATGGAGTGATACTGAGGGTTACAGCATGGAGTGATAATGTGGGTTAGAGTATGAAGTGATACCGTGGATTAGAGCATGGAGTGATACTGTGGGTTAGTGCATGGAGTGATACTGTGGGTTAGTGCATGGAGTGATACTGTGGCTTAGAGCATGGAGTGATGTTGTGGGTTCGAGCACGGAGTGATAACGTGGGATAGAGTATGGAGTGATACTGTGGGTTAGAGTATGGAGTGATAATGTGGGTTAGAGCATGGAGTGATACTGTGGGTTAGAGCATGAAGTGATACTGTGGGTTAGAGCATGGAGTGATACTGCGGGTTAGAGTATTAAGTGATACTGTGGGTTAGTGTATGGAGTGATACTGTGGGTTAGTGTATGGAGTGATACTGTGGGTTAGAGCATGGAGTGATACTATGGGTGAGAGCATGGAGTGATAATGTAGGTTTGAGGATGGAGTGATACTGTGGGTTCGTGTATGGAGTGATACTGTGGGTTAGAGCATGGAGCAAAATTGTGAGTTAGAACATGGAGTGATAATGTGGGTTAGAGTATGGAGTGATACTGTGGGTTAGTGTATGGAGTGATACTGTGGGTTAGTGCATGGAGTGATACTGTGGGTTAATGCATGGAGTGATACTGTGGGTTAGAGCATGGAGTGATATTGTGGGTTCGAGCACGGAGTGATACTGTGGGTTAGAGCATGGAGTGATACTGCGGGTTAGAGTATGGAGTGATACTGTGGGTTAGTGTATGGAGTGATACTGTGGGTTAGTGTATGGAGTGATACTGTGGGTTAGAGCATGGAGTGATACTGTGGGTGAGAGCATGGAGTGATAATGTGGGTTAGAGGATGGAGTTATAATGTGGGTTAGAGCATGGAGTGATACTGTGGGTTCGTGTATGGAGTGATACTGTGGGTTAGAGCATGGAGCAAAATTGTGAGTTAGAACATGGAGTGATAATGTGGGTTAGAGTATGGAGTGATACTGTGGGTTAGTGTATGGAGTGATACTGTGGGTTAGAGGATGGAGTGATACTGTGAGTTAGAGCATGGAGTGATACTGTGGGTTAGTGTATGGAGTGATACTGGGGGTTAGAGCATGGAGCAAAATTGTGAGTTAGAACATGGAGTGATAATGTGGGTTAGAGTATAGAGTGATACTGTGGGTTAGAGTATAGAGTGATACTCTGGGTTAGAGCATGGAGCAAAACTGTGAGTTAGATCATGGAGTGATACTGTAAGTTAAAGCATGGAGTGATAATGTGGGTTAGAGCATGGAGTGATAATGTGGGTTAGAGTATGGAGTGATACTGTGGGTGAGAGCATGGAGTGATACTGTGGGTGAGAGCATGGAGTGATGATGTGGGTTAGAGTATGGAGTGATACTGTGGGTGAGAGCATGGAGTGATACTGTGGGTGAGAGCATGGAGTGATAATGTGGGTTAGAGGATCGATTGATACCGTGGGTGAGAGCATGGAGTGATACTGTGGGTTAGAGCATGGAGTGATACTGTGGGTTAGAGCATGGAGTGAAAATGTGGGTTAGAGTATGCAGTGATACTGTGGGCTAGAGCATGGAGTGATACTGCAGGTTCGAATATGGGGTGATACTGTGGGTTAGAGCATGGAGTGATACTTTGGGTTAGAGCATGGAGTGATAATGTGTGTTAGAGCATGTAAGGATACTGTGGGTTAGAGTATGGAGTGATACTGTGGGTTAGAGTATGTTGTGATATTGTGGGTTAGAGTATGGAGTAATAATGTGTGTTAGAGTATGGAGTGATACTGTGCTTTAGAGTATGGAGTGATACTGTGGGTTAGTGCATGGAGTGATACTGTGGGTTAGTGCATGGAGTGATACTGTGGGTTAGAACATGGAGTGATGTTGTGGGTTCGAGCACGGAGTGATAACGTGGGATAGAGTATGGAGTGATAATGTGGGTTAGAGTATGGAGTGATAATGCGGGTTAGAGCATGGAGTGATACTGAGGGTTACAGCATGGAGTGATAATGTGGGTTAGAGTATGGAGTGATACCGTGGGTTAGAGCATGGAGTGATACTGTGGGTTAGTGCATGGAGTGATACTGTGTGTTAGTGCATGGAGTGATACTCTGGGTTAGAGCATGGAGTGATGTTGTGGGTTCCAGCACGGAGTGATAACGTGGGATAGAGTATGAAGTGATACTGTGGGTTAGAGCATGGAGTGATACTGCGGCTTAGATCATGGAGTGATACTGTGGGTTAGTGTATGGAGTGATACTGTGGGTTAGAGCATGGAGTGATACTGTGGGTGAGAGCATGGAGTGATAATGTGGGTTAGAGGATGGAGTGATAATGTGGGTTCGAGCATGGAGTGATACTGTGGGTTAGTGTATGGAGTGATACTGTGGGTTAGAGCATGGAGCAAAATTGTGAGTTAGAACATGGAGTGATAATGTGGGTTAGAGTATGGAGTGATACTGTGGGTTAGTGTATGGAGTGATACTGTGGGTTAGAGGATGGAGTGATACTGTGAGTTAGAGCATGGAGTGATACTGTGGGTTAGTGTATGGAGTGATACTGTGGGTTAGAGCATGGAGCAAAATTGTGAGTTAGAACATGGAGTGATAATGTGGGTTAGAGTATAGAGTGATACTGTGGGTTAGAGTATAGAGTGATACTCTGGGTTAGAGCATGGAGCAAAACTGTGAGTTAGATCATGGAGTGATACTGTAAGTTAAAGCATGGAGTGATAATGTGGGTTAGAGCATGGAGTGATAATGTGGGTTAGAGTATGGAGTGATACTGTGGGTGAGAGCATGGAGTGATACTGTGGGTGAGAGCATGGAGTGATGATGTGGGTTAGAGTATGGAGTGATACTGTGGGTGAGAGCATGGAGTGATACTGTGGGTGAGAGCATGGAGTGATAATGTGGGTTAGAGGATCGATTGATACCGTGGGTGAGAGCATGGAGTGATACTGTGGGTTAGAGCATGGAGTGATACTGTGGGTTAGAGCATGGAGTGAAAATGTGGGTTAGAGTATGCAGTGATACTGTGGGCTAGAGCATGGAGTGATACTGCAGGTTCGAATATGGGGTGATACTGTGGGTTAGAGCATGGAGTGATACTTTGGGTTAGAGCATGGAGTGATAATGTGTGTTAGAGCATGTAAGGATACTGTGGGTTAGAGTATGGAGTGATACTGTGGGTTAGAGTATGTTGTGATATTGTGGGTTAGAGTATGGAGTAATAATGTGTGTTAGAGTATGGAGTGATACTGTGCTTTAGAGTATGGAGTGATACTGTGGGTTAGTGCATGGAGTGATACTGTGGGTTAGTGCATGGAGTGATACTGTGGGTTAGAACATGGAGTGATGTTGTGGGTTCGAGCACGGAGTGATAACGTGGGATAGAGTATGGAGTGATAATGTGGGTTAGAGTATGGAGTGATAATGCGGGTTAGAGCATGGAGTGATACTGAGGGTTACAGCATGGAGTGATAATGTGGGTTAGAGTATGGAGTGATACCGTGGGTTAGAGCATGGAGTGATACTGTGGGTTAGTGCATGGAGTGATACTGTGTGTTAGTGCATGGAGTGATACTCTGGGTTAGAGCATGGAGTTATGTTGTGGGTTCCAGCACGGAGTGATAACGTGGGATAGAGTATGGAGTGATACTGTGGGTTAGAGTATGAAGTGATACTGTGGGTTAGAGCATGGAGTGATACTGCGGATTAGATCATGGAGTGATACTGTGGGTTAGTGTATGGAGTGATACTGTGGGTTAGAGCATGGAGTGATACTGTGGGTGAGAGCATGGAGTGATAATGTGGGTTAGAGGATGGAGTGATAATGTGGGTTCGAGCATGGAGTGATACTGTGGGTTAGTGTATGGAGTGATACTGTGGGTTAGAGCATGGAGCAAAATTGTGAGTTAGAACATGGAGTGATAATGTGGGTTAGAGTATGGAGTGATACTGTGGGTTAGTGTATGGAGTGATACTGTGGGTTAGTGTACGGAGTGATACTGTGGGTTAGAGTATGGAGTGATACTGTGGGTTAGAGGATGGAGTGATACTGTGAGTTAGAGCATGGAGTGATACTGTGGGTTCGTGTATGGAGTGATACTGTGGGTTAGAGCATGGAGCAAATTTGTGAGTTAGAACATGGAGTGATAATGTGGGTTAGAGTATAGAGTGATACTGTGGGTTAGACTATCGAGTGATACTGTGGGTTAGAGCATGAAGCAAAACTGTGAGTTAGATCATGGAGTGATACTGTAAGTTAAAGCATGGAGTGATAATGTGGGTTAGAGCATGGAGTGATAATGTGGGTTAGAGTATGGAGTGATACTGTGGGTGAGAGCATGGAGTGATACTGTGGGTGAGAGCATGGAGTAATACTGTGGGTGAGAGCATGGAGTGATAATGTGGGTTAGAGCATCGATTGATACCGTAGGTGAGAGCATGGAGTGATATTATGGGTTAGAGTATGCAGTGATATTGTGGGTTAGAGCATGGAGTAATAATATGTGTTCGAGTATGGAGTGATACTGTGCTTTAGAGTATGGAGTGATACTGTGGGTTAGTGCATGGAGTGATACTGTGGGTTAGGGCATGGAGTGATACTGTGGGTTAGAGCTTGGAGTGATACTGTGGGTGAGAGCATGGAGTGATAATGTGGGTTAGAGGATGGAGTGATAATGTGGGTTAGAGCATGGAGTGATACTGTGGGTTAGTGTATGGAGTGATACTGTGGGTTAGAGCATGGAGCAAAATTGTGAGTTAGAACATGGAGTGATAATGTGGGTTAGAGTATGGAGTGATACTGTGGGTTAGTGTATGGAGTGATACTGTGGGTTAGTGTATGGAGTGATACTGTGGGTTAGAGTATGGAGTGATACTGTGGGTTAGAGGATGGAGTGATACTGTGAGTTAGAGCATGGAGTGATACTGTGGGTTCGTGTATGGAGTGATACTGTGGGTTAGAGCATGGAGCAAAATTGTGAGTTAGAACATGGAGTGATAATGTGGGTTAGAGTATAGAGTGATACTGTGGGTTAGAGTATAGAGTGATACTGTGGGTTAGAGCATGGAGCAAAACTGTGAGTTAGATCATGGAGTGATACTGTAAGTTTAAGCATGGAGTGATAATGTGGGTTGGAGCATGGAGTGATAATGTGGGTTAGAGTCTGGAGTGATACTGTGGGTGAAAGCATGGAGTAATACTGTGGGTGAGAGCATGGAGTGATGATGTGGGTTAGAGCATGGATTGATACTGTGGGTGAGAGCATGGAGTGATACTGTGGGTGAGAGCATGGAGTGATAATGTGGGTTAGAGCATCGATTGATACCGTGGGTGAGAGCATGGAGTGATATTGTGGGTTAGAGTATGCAGTGATATTGTGGGTTAGAGCATGGAGTAATAATGTGTGTTCGAGTATGGAGTGATACTGTGCTTTAGAGTATGAAGTGATACTGTGGGTTAGTGCATGGAGTGATACTGTGGGCTAGAGTATGGAGTGATAATGTGGGTTAGAGCATGGAGTGATACTGAGGGTTACAGCATGGAGTGATAATGTGGGTTAGAGTACGGAGTGATACCGTGGGTTGGAGCATGGAGTGATATTGTGGGTTCGTGTATGGAGTGATACTGTGGGTTAGAACATGGAGTGATAATGTGGGTTAGAGTATGGAGTGATACTGTGGGTTAGAGTATGGAGTGATACTGTGGGTTAGAGCATGGAGTGATACTGCGGGTTAGAATATGGAGTGATACTGTGGGTTAGTATATGGAGTGATACTGTGGGTTATTGTATGGAGTGATACTGTGGGTTAGAGTATGGAGTGATACTGTGGGTTAGAGTATGGAGTGAAACTGTGGGCTAGAGGATGGAGTGATACTCTGGGTTAGAGCATGGAGTGATACTGTGGGTTAGTGTCTGGAGTGATACTGTGGGTTAGAGCATGGAGCAAAATTGTGAGTTAGAACATGGAGTGATAATGTGGGTTAGAGTATAGAGTGATACTGTGGGTTAGAGTATAGAGTGATACTGTGGGTTAGAGCATGGAGCAAAACTGTGAGTTAGATCATGGAGTGTTACTGTAAGTTAAAGCATGGAGTGATAATGTGGGTTAGAGCATGGAGTGAAAATGTGGGTTAGAGTATGGAGTGATACTGTGGGTGTGAGCATGGAGTGATACTGTGGGTGAGAGCATGGAGTGATGATGTGGGTTAGAGCATGGATTGATACTGTGGGTGAGAGCATGGAGTGATACTGTGCGTGAGAGCATGGAGTGATAATGTGGGTTAGAGCATCGATTGATACCGTGGGTGAGAGCATGGAGTGATACTGTGGGTTAGAGCATGGAGTGATACTGTGGGTTAGAGCATGGAGTGAAAATGTGGGTTAGAGTATGCAGTGATACTGTGGGCTAGAGCATGGAGTGATACTGTAGGTTCGAGTATGGGGTGATACTGTGGGTTAGGGCATGGAGTGATACTGTGGGTTAGAGCATTGAGTGATAATGTGTGTTAGAGCATGTAAGGATACTGTGGGTTAGAGTATGGAGTGATACTGTGGGTTAGAGTATGTAGTGATATTGTGGGTTAGAGCATGGAGTAATAATGTGTGTTAGAGTATGGAGTGATACTGTGCTTTAGAGTATGGAGTGATACTGTGGGTTCGTGCATGGAGCGGTACTGTGGGTTAGAACATGGAGTGATGTTGTGGGTTCGAGCAAGGAGTGATAACGTGGGATAGAGTATGGAGTGATACTGTGGGTTAGAGTCTGGAGTGATAATGTGGGTTAGAGCATGGAGTGATACTGAGGGTTACAGCATGGAGTGATAATGTGGGTTAGAGTATGAAGTGATACCGTGGGTTAGAGCATGGAGTGATACTGTGGGTTAGTGCATGGAGTGATACTGTGGGTTAGTGCATGGAGTGATACTGTGGGTTAGAGCATGGAGTGATGTTGTGGGTTCGAGCACGGAGTGATAACGTGGGATAGAGTATGGAGTGATACTGTGGGTTAGAGTATGGAGTGATAATGTGGGTTAGAGCATGGAGTGATACTGTGGGTTAGAGCATGAAGTGATACTGTGGGTTAGAGCATGGAGTGATACTGCGGGTTAGAATATGGAGTGATACTGTGGGTTAGTATATGGAGTGATACTGTGGGTTATTGTATGGAGTGATACTGTGGGTTAGAGTATGGAGTGATACTGTGGGTTAGAGTATGGAGTGATACTGTGGGCTAGAGGATGGAGTGATACTCTGGGTTAGAGCATGGAGTGATACTGTGGGTTAGTGTCTGGAGTGATACTGTGGGTTAGAGCATGGAGCAAAATTGTGAGTTAGAACATGGAGTGATAATGTGGGTTAGAGTATGGAGTGATACTGTGGGTTAGTGTATGGAGTGATACTGTGGGTTAGTGTATGGAGTGATACTGTGGGTTAGTGAATGGAGTGATACTGTGGGTTAGAGTATGGAGTGATACTGTGGGTTAGAGTATGGAGTGATACTGTGGGTTAGAGGATGGAGTGATACTGTGAGTTAGAGCATGGAGTGATACTGTGGGTTAGTGTGTGGAGTGATACTGTGGGTTAGAGCATGGAGCAAAATTGTGAGTTAGAACATGGAGTGATAATGTGGGTTAGAGCATGGAGTGTTAATGTGGGTTAGAGTATGGAGTGATACTGTGGGTGAGAGCATGGAGTGATACTGTGGGTGAGAGCATGGAGTGATGATGTGGGTTAGAGCATGGATTGATACTGTGGCTGAGAGCATGGAGTGATACTGTGGGTGTGAGCATGGAGTGATAATGTGGGTTAGAGCATCGATTGATACCGTGGGTGAGAGCATGGAGTGATACTGTGGGTTGGAGCATGGAGTGATACTGTGGGTTAGAGCATGGAGTGAAACTGTGGGTTAGAGTATGCAGTGATACTGTGGGCTAGAGAATGGAGTGATACTGTAGGTTCGAGTATGGGGTGATACTGTGGGTTAGAGCATTGAGTGATAGTGTGGGTTAGAGCATGGCGTGATAATGTGTGTTGGAGCATGTAATGATACTGTGGGGTAGAGTATGGAGTGATACTGTGGGTTAGAGTATGTAGTGATATTGTGGGTTAGAGCATGGAGTAATAATGTGTGTTAGAGTATGGAGTGATACTGTGCTTTAGAGTATGGAGTGATACTGTGGGTTAGAGCATGGAGTGATACTGTGGGTTAGTGCATGGAGTGATACTGTGGGTCAGAGCATGGAGTGATGTTGTGGGTTCGAGCACGGAGTGATAACGTGGGAAAGAGTATGGAGTGATACTGTGGGTTAGAGTATGGAGTGATAATGTGGGTTAGAGCATGGAGTGATACTGTGGGTTAGAGCATGAAGTGATACTGTGTGTTAGAGCATGGAGTGATACTGCGGGTTAGAGTATGGAGTGATACTGTGGGTTAGTGTATGGAGTGATACTATGGGTTAGTGTATGGAGTGATACTGTGGGTTAGAGTATGGAGTGATACTGTGGGTGAGAGCATGGAGTGATAATGTGGGTTAGAGGATGGAGTGATAATGTGGGTTAGAGCATGGAGTGATACTGTGGGTTAGTGTATGGAGTGATACTGTGGGTTAGAGCATGGAGCAAAATTGTGAGTTAGAACATGGAGTGATAATGTGGGTTAGATCATGGAGTGATACTGTGGGTTAGAGTATGAAGTGATACTATGGGTTAGTGTATGGAGTGATACTGTGGGTTAGTGTATGGAGTGATACTGTGGGTTAGAGTATGGAGTGATACTGTGGGTTAGTGTATGGAGTGATACTGTGGGTTAGTGTACGGAGTGATACTGTGGGTTAGAGTATGGAGTGATACTATCGGTTAGAGGATGGAGTGATACTGTGAGTTAGAGCATGGAGTGATACTGTGGGTTAGTGTATGGAGTGATACTGTGGGTTAGAGCATGGAGCAAAACTGTGAGTTAGATCATGGAGTGATACTGTAAGTTAAAGCATGGAGTGATAATGTGGGTTAGAGCATGGAGTGAAAATGTGGGTTAGAGTATGGAGTGATACTGTGGGTGAGAGCAGGGAGTGATACTGTGGGTGAGAGCATGGAGTGATGATGTGGGTTAGAGCACGGATTGATACTGTGGGTGAGAGCATGGAGTGATACTGTGCGTGAGAGCATGGAGTGATAATGTGGGTTAGAGCATCGATTGATACCGTGGGTGAGAGCATGGAGTGATACTGTGGGTTAGAGCATGGAGTGATACTGTGGGGTAGAGCATGGAGTGAAAATGTGGGTTAGAGTATGCAGTGATACTGTGGGCTAGAGCATGGAGTGATACTGTAGGTTCGAGTATGGAGTGATACTGTGGGTTCGTGCATGGAGTGATACTGTGGGTTAGTGCATGGAGCGGTACTGTGGGTTAGAACATGGAGTGATGTTGTGGGTTCGAGCAAGGAGTGATAACGTGGGATAGAGTATGGAGTGATACTGTGGGTTAGAGTCTGGAGTGATAATGTGGGTTAGAGCATGGAGTGATACTGAGGGTTACAGCATGGAGTGATAATGTGGGTTAGAGTATGAAGTGATACCGTGGGTTAGAGCATGGAGTGATACTGTGGGTTAGTGCATGGAGTGATACTGTGGGTTAGTGCATGGAGTGATACTGTGGGTTAGAGCATGGAGTGATGTTGTGGGTTCGAGCACGGAGTGATAACGTGGGATAGAGTATGGAGTGATACTGTGGGTTAGAGTATGGAGTGATAATGTGGGTTAGAGCATGGAGTGATACTGTGGGTTAGGGCATGAAATGATACTGTGGGTTAGAGCATGGAGTGATACTGCGGGTTAGAGTATGGAGTGATACTGTGGGTTAGTGTATGGAGTGATACTGTGGGTTAGTGTATGGAGTGATACTGTGGGTTAGAGCATGGAGTGATACTGTGGGTGAGAGCATGGAGTGATAATGTGGGTTAGAGGATGGAGTGATAATGTGGGTTAGAGCATGGAGTGATACTGTGGGTTCGTGTATGGAGTGATACTGTGGGTTAGAGCATGGAGCAAAATTGTGAGTTAGAACATGGAGTGATAATGTGGGTTAGAGTATGGAGTGATACTGTGGGTTAGTGTATGGAGTGATACTGTGGGTTAGTGTACGGAGTGATACTCTGGGTTAGAGTATGGAGTGATACTGTGGGTTAGAGGATGGAGTGATACTGTGAGTTAGAGCATGGAGTGATACTGTGGGTTAGTGTATGGAGTGATACTGTGGGTTAGAGCATGGAGCAAAATTGTGAGTTAGAACATGGAGTGATAATGTGGGTTAGAGTATAGAGTGATACTGTGGGTTAGAGTATAGAGTGATACTCTGGGTTAGAGCATGGAGCAAAACTGTGAGTTAGATCATGTAGTGATACTGTAAGTTAAAGCATGGAGTGATAATGTGGGTTAGAGCATGGAGTGATAATGTGGGTTAGAGTATGGAGTGATACTGTGGGTGAGAGCATGGAGTGATACTGTGGGTGAGAGCATGGAGTGATGATGTGGGTTAGAGTATGGAGTGATACTGTGGGTGAGAGCATGGAGTGATACTGTGGGTGAGAGCATGGAGTGATAATGTGGGTTAGAGCATCGATTGATACCGTAGGTGAGAGCATGGAGTGATATTATGGGTTAGAGTATGCAGTGATATTGTGGGTTAGAGCATGGAGTAATAATGTGTGTTCGAGTATGGAGTGATACTGTGCTTTAGAGTATGGAGTGATACTGTGGGTTCGTGCATGGAGTGATACTGTGGGTTAGTGTATGGAGTGATACTGTGGGTTAGAGCATGGAGTGATGTTGTGGGTTCGAGCACGGAGTGATAACGTGGGATAGAGTATGGAGTGATACTGTGGGTTAGAGTATGGAGTGATAATGTGGGTTAGAGCATGGAGTGATACTGTGGGTTAGAGCATGGAGTGATACTTTGGGTTAGAGCATGGAGTGATAACGTGGGATAGAGTATGGAGTGATACTGTGGGTTAGAGTCTGGAGTGATAATGTGGGTTAGAGCATGGAGTGATACTGAGGGTTACAGCATGGAGTGATAATGTGGGTTAGAGTATGAAGTGATACCGTGGGTTAGAGCATGGAGTGATACTGTGGGTTAGTGCATGGAGTGATACTGTGGGTTAGTGCATGGAGTGATACTGTGGGTTAGAGCATGGAGTGATGTTGTGGGTTCGAGCACGGAGTGATAACGTGGGATAGAGTATGGAGTGATACTGTGGGTTAGAGTATGGAGTGATAATGTGGGTTAGAGCATGGAGTGATACTGTGGGTTAGGGCATGAAATGATACTGTGGGTTAGAGCATGGAGTGATACTGCGGGTTAGAGTATGGAGTGATACTGTGGGTTAGTGTATGGAGTGATACTGTGGGTTAGTGTATGGAGTGATACTGTGGGTTAGAGCATGGAGTGATACTGTGGGTGAGAGCATGGAGTGATAATGTGGGTTAGAGGATGGAGTGATAATGTGGGTTAGAGCATGGAGTGATACTGTGGGTTCGTGTATGGAGTGATACTGTGGGTTGGAGCATGGAGCAAAATTGTGAGTTAGAACATGGAGTGATAATGTGGGTTAGAGTATGGAGTGATACTGTGGGTTAGTGTATGGAGTGATACTGTGGGTTAGTGTACGGAGTGATACTCTGGGTTAGAGTATGGAGTGATACTGTGGGTTAGAGGATGGAGTGATACTGTGAGTTAGAGCATGGAGTGATACTGTGGGTTAGTGTATGGAGTGATACTGTGGGTTAGAGCATGGAGCAAAATTGTGAGTTAGAACATGGAGTGATAATGTGGGTTAGAGTATAGAGTGATACTGTGGGTTAGAGTATAGAGTGATACTCTGGGTTAGAGCATGGAGCAAAACTGTGAGTTAGATCATGTAGTGATACTGTAAGTTAAAGCATGGAGTGATAATGTGGGTTAGAGCATGGAGTGATAATGTGGGTTAGAGTATGGAGTGATACTGTGGGTGAGAGCATGGAGTGATACTGTGGGTGAGAGCATGGAGTGATGATGTGGGTTAGAGTATGGAGTGATACTGTGGGTGAGAGCATGGAGTGATACTGTGGGTGAGAGCATGGAGTGATAATGTGGGTTAGAGCATCGATTGATACCGTAGGTGAGAGCATGGAGTGATATTATGGGTTAGAGTATGCAGTGATATTGTGGGTTAGAGCATGGAGTAATAATGTGTGTTCGAGTATGGAGTGATACTGTGCTTTAGAGTATGGAGTGATACTGTGGGTTCGTGCATGGAGTGATACTGTGGGTTAGTGTATGGAGTGATACTGTGGGTTAGAGCATGGAGTGATGTTGTGGGTTCGAGCACGGAGTGATAACGTGGGATAGAGTATGGAGTGATACTGTGGGTTAGAGTATGGAGTGATAATGTGGGTTAGAGCATGGAGTGATACTGTGGGTTAGAGCATGGAGTGATACTTTGGGTTAGAGCATGGAGTGATAATGTGTGTTAGAGCATGTAAGGATACTGTGGGTTAGAGCATGGAGTGATACTGTGGGTTAGAGTATCTTGTGATATTGTGGGTTAGAGCATGGAGTAATAATGTGTGTTAGAGTATGGAGTGATACTGTGCTTTAGAGTATGGAGTGATACTGTGGGTTAGTGCTTGGAGTGATACTCTGGGTTGGAGCATGGAGTGATGTTGTGGGTTCGAGCACGGAGTGATAACGTGGGATAGAGTATGGAGTGATAATGTGGGTTAGAGTATGGAGTGAAAATGCGGGTTAGAGCATGGAGTGATACTGAGGGTTACAGCATGGAGTGATAATGTGGGTTAGAGTATGGAGTGACACCGTGGGTTAGAGCATGGAGTGATACTGTGGGTTAGTGCATGGAGTGATACTGTGGGTTAGTGCTTGGAGTGATACTCTGGGTTAGAGCATGGAGTGGTGTTGTGGGTTCGAGCACGGAGTGATAACGTGGGATAGAGTATGGAGTGATACTGTGGGTTAGAGTTTGAAGTGATACTGTGGGTTAGAGCATGGAGTGATACTGCGGCTTAGAGTATGGAGTGATACTGTGGGTTAGTGTATGGAGTGATACTGTGGGTTAGAGCATGGAGCAAAATTGTGAGTTAGAACATGGAGTGATAATGTGGGTTAGAGTATGGAGTGATACTGTGGGTTAGTGTATGGAGTGATACTGTGGGTTAGTGTACGGAGTGATACTGTGGGTTAGAGTATGGAGTGATACTGTGGGTTAGAGGATGGAGTGATACTGTGAGTTCGAGCATGGAGTGATACTGTGGGTTCGTGTATGGAGTGATACTGTGGGTTAGAGCATGGAGCAAAATTGTGAGTTAGAACATGGAGTGATAATGTGGGTTAGAGTATGGAGTGATACTGTGGGTGAGAGCATGGAGTAATACTGTGGGTGAGAGCATGGAGTGATGATGTGGGTTAGAGCATGGATTGATACTGTGGGTGAGAGCATGGAGTGATACTGTGGTGAGAGCATGGAGTGATAATGTGGATTAGAGCATCGATTGATACCGTGGGTGAGAGCATGGAGTGATATTGTGGGTTAGAGTATGCAGTGATATTGTGGGTTAGAGCATGGAGTGATACTGTGGGTTAGTGCATGGAGTGATACTGTGGGTTAGAGCATGGAGTGATGTTGTGGGTTCGAGTACGGAGTGATAACGTGGGATAGAGTATGGACTGATACTGTGGGTTAGAGTATGGAGTGATAATGTGGGTTAGAGCATGGAGTGATACTGAGGGTTACAGCATGGAGTGATAATGTGGGTTAGAGTATGGAGTGATACCATGGGTTGGAGCATGGAGTGATATTGTGGGTTAGTGTATGGAGTGATACTGTGGGTTAGAACATGGAGTGATAATGTGGGTTAGAGTATGGAGTGATACTGTGGGTTAGAGTATGGAGTGATGCTGTGGGTTAGAGCATGGAGTGATACTGCGGGTTAGAATATGGAGTGATACTGTGGGTTAGTGCATGGAGAGATACTGTGGGTTAGTGTATGGAGTGATACTGTGGGTTAGAGTATAGAGTGATACTGTGGGTTAGAGTATGGAGTGATACTGTGGGCTAGAGGATGGAGTGATACTCTGGGTTAGAGCATGGAGTGATACTGTGGGTTAGTGTCTGGAGTGATACTGTGGGTTAGAGCATGGAGTGATACTGTGGGTTAGTGTATGGAGTGATACTGTGGGTTAGTGAATGGAGTGATACTGTGGGTTAGAGTATGGAGTGATACTGTGGGTTAGAGTATGGAGTGATACTGTGGGTTAGAGGATGGAGTGATACTGTGAGTTAGAGCATTGAGTGATACTGTGGGTTAGAGCATGGAGCAAAATTGTGAGTTAGAACATGGAGTGATAATGTGGGTTAGAGCATGGAGTGATAATGTGGGTTAGAGTATGGAGTGATACTGCAGGTGAGAGCATGGAGTGATACTGTGGGTGAGAGCATGGAGTGATGATGTGGGTTAGAGCATGGATTGATACTGTGGGTGAGAGCATGGAGTGATACTGTGGGTGAGAGCATGGAGTGATAATGTGGGTTAGAGCATCGATTGATACCGTGGGTGAGAGCATGGAGTGATACTGTGGGTTAGAGCATGGAGTGATACTGTGGGTTAGAGCATGGAGTGAAACTGTGGGTTAGAGTATGCAGTGATACTGTGGGCTTGAGAATGGAGTGATACTGTAGTTTCGAGTATGGGGTGATACTGTGGGTTAGAGCATTGAGTGATACTGTGGGTTAGAGCATGGCGTGATAATGTGTGTTAGAGCATGTAATGATACTGTGGGGTAGAGTATGGAGTGATACTGTGGGTTAGAGTATGTAGTGATATTGTGGGTTAGAGCATGGAGTAATAATGTGTGTTAGAGTATGGAGTGATACTGTGCTTTAGAGTATGGAGTGATACTGTGGGTTAGAGCATGGAGTGATACTGTGGGTTAGTGCATGGAGTGATACTGTGGGTTAGAGCATGGAGTGATGTTGTGGGTTCGAGCACGGAGTGATAACGTGGGAAAGAGTATGGAGTGATACTGTGGGTTTGAGTCTGGAGTGATAATGTGGGTTAGAGCATGGAGTGATACTGTGGGTTAGAGTATGAAGTGATACTGTGGGTTAGAGCATGGAGTGATACTGCGGGTTAGAGTATGGAGTGATACTGTGGGTTAGTGTATGGAGTGATACTATGGGTTAGTGTATGGAGTGATACTGTGGGTTAGAGCATGGAGTGATACTGTGGGTGAGAGCATGGAGTGATAATGTGGGTTAGAGGATGGAGTGATAATGTGGGTTAGAGCATGGAGTGATACTGTGGGTTCGTGTATGGAGTGATACTGTGGGTTAGAGCATGGAGCAAAATTGTGAGTTAGAACATGGAGTGATAATGTGGGTTAGAGTATGGAGTGATACTGTGGGTTAGTGTATGGAGTGATACTGTGGGTTAGTGTACGGAGTGATACTGTGGGTTAGAGTATGGAGTGATACTATCGGTTAGAGGATGGAGTGATACTGTGAGTTAGAGCATGGAGTGATACTGTGGGTTAGTGTATGGAGTGATACTATGGGTTAGAGCATGGAGCAAAATTGTGAGTTAGAACATGGAGTGTTAATATGGGTTAGAGCAGAGAGTGATACTGTGGGTTAGAGTATAGAGTGATACCGTGGGTTCGAGCATGGAGCAAAACTGTGAGTTAGATCATGGAGTGATACTGTAAGTTAAAGCATGGAGTAATAATGTGGGTTAGAGCATGGAGTGAAAATGTGGGTTAGAGTATGGAGTGATACTGTGGGTGAGAGCATGGAGTGATACTGTGGGTGAGAGCATGGAGTGATGATGTGGGTTAGAGCATGGATTGATACTGTGGGTGAGAGCATGGAGTGAAACTGTGCGTGAGAGCATGGGGTGATAATGTGGGTTAGAGCATCGATTGATACCGTGGGTGAGAGCATGGAGTGATACTGTGGGTGAGAGCATGGAGTGATACTGTGGGTTAGAGCATGGAGTGAAAATGTGGGTTAGAGTATGCAGTGATACTGTGGGCTAGAGCATGGAGTGATACTGTAGGTTCGAGTATGGGGTGATACTGTGGGTTAGAGCATGGAGTGATACTGTGGGTTAGAGCATGGAGTGATAATGTGTGTTAGAGCATGTAAGGATACTGTGGGTTAGAGTATGGAGTGATACTGTGGGTTAGAGAATGTAGTGATATTGTGGTTTAGAGCATGGAGTAATAATGTGTGTTAGAGTATGGAGTGATACTGTGCTTTAGATTATGGAGTGATACTGTGGGTTAGTGCATGGAGTGATACTGTGGGTTCGTGCATGGAGTGGTACTGTGGGTTAGAACATGGAGTGATGTTGTGGGTTCGAGCAAGGAGTGATAATGTGGGATAGAGTATGGAGTGATACTGTGGGTTAGAGTATGGAGTGATAATGTGGGTTAGTGCATGGAGTGATACTGAGGGTTACAGCATGGAGTGATAATGTGGGTTCGAGCACGGAGTGATAACGTGGGATAGAGTATGGAGTGATACTGTGGGTTAGAGTATGGAGTGATAACGTGGGTTAGAGCATGGAGTGATACTGTGGGTAAGAGCATGAAGTGATACTGTGGGTTAGAGCATGGAGTGATACTGCGGGTTAGAGTATGGAGTGATACTGTGGGTTAGTGTATGGAGTGATACTGTGGGTTAGTGTATGGAGTGATACTGTGGGTTAGAGCATGGAGTGATACTGTGGGTGAGAGCATGGAGTGATAATGTGGGTTAGAGGATGGAGTGATAATGTGGGTTAGAGCATGGAGTGATACTGTGGGTTCGTGTATGGAGTGATACTGTGGGTTAGAGCATGGAGCAAAATTGTGAGTTAGAACATGGAGTGATAATGTGGGTTAGAGTATGGAGTGATATTGTGGGTTAGTGTATGGAGTGATACTGTGGGTTAGAGCATGGAGCAAAATTGTGAGTTAGAACATGGAGTGATAATGTGGGTTAGAGTATAGAGTAATAATGTGTGTTAGAGTATGGAGTGATACTGTGCTTTAGAGTATGGAGTGATACTGTGGGTTAGAGCATGGAGTGATACTGTAAGTTAAAGCATGGAGTGATAATGTGGGTTAGAGCATGGAGTGATAATGTGGGTTAGAATATGGAGTGATACTGTGGGTGAGAGCATGGAGTGATACTGTGGGTGAGAGCATGGAGTGATATTGTGGGTTAGTGTATGGAGTGATACTGTGGGTTAGAGTATGGAGTGATACTGTGGGTTAGAGTATGGAGTGATACTGTGGGTTAGAGTATGGAGTGATACTGTGGGTTAGAGTATGGAGTGATACTGCGGGTTAGAGTATGGAGTGATACTGTGGGCTAGAGGATGGAGTGATACTCTGGGTTAGAGCATGGAGTGATACTGTGGGTTAGTGTCTGGAGGGATACTGTGGGTTAGAGCATGGAGCAAAATTGTGAGTTAGAACATGGAGTGATAATGTGGGTTAGAGTATGGAGTGATACTGAGGGTTAGTGTATGGAGTGATACTGTGGGTTAGTGTATGGAGTGATACTGTGGGTTAGTGAATGGAGTGATACTGTGGGTTAGTGTATGGTGTGATACTGTGGGTTAGAGCATGGAGCAAAACTGTGAGTTAGATCATGGAGTGATACTGTAAGTAAAAGCATGGAGTGATAATGTGGGTTAGAGCATGGAGTGATAATGTGGGTTAGAGTATGGAGTGATACTGTGGTTTAGAGTATGGAGTGATACTGTGGGTTCGAGCATGGAGTGATACTGTGGGTTAGAGCATGGAGTGATAATGTGGGTTAGAGCATGGAGTGATACTGTGGGTTAGTGTATGGAGTGATACTGTGGGTTAGAGTATGGAGTGATACTGTGGGTTAGAGGATGGAGTGATACTGTGAGTTCGAGCATGGAGTGATACTGTGGGTTAGTGTATGGAGTGATACTGTGGGTTAGAGCATGGTGCAAAATTGTGAGTTAGAACATGGAGTGATAATGTGGGTTAGAGTATTTAGTGATACTGTGGGTTAGAGTATAGAGTGATACTGTGGGTTCGAGCATGGAGTGATACTGTGGTTTAGAGTATGGAGTGATACTGTGGGTTCGAGCATGGAGTGATACTGTGGGTTAGAGCATGGAGTGATACTGTGGGTGAGAGCATGGAGTGATACTGTGGGTGAGAGCATGGAGTGATAATGTGGGTTAGAGCATGGAGTGAGACTGTGGGTGAGAACATGGAGCAAAACTGTGGGTTAGTGCATGGAGCAAAATTGTGAGTTAGAACATGGAGTGATAATGTGGGTTAGAGTATAGAGTGACACTGTGGGTTAGAGTATAGAGTGATACTGTGGGTTAGAGCATGGAGCAAAACTGTGAGTTAGATCATGGAGTGATACTGTAAGTTAAAGCATGGAGTGATACTGTGGGTTAGAGCATGGAGTGAAACTGTGGGTTAGAGTATGCAGTGATACTGTCGGCTAGAGCATGGAGTGATACTGTGGGTTCGAGTATGGGGTGATACTGTGGGTTAGAGCATGGAGTGATACTGTGGGTTAGAGCATGGAGTGATAAAGTGTGTTAGAGCATGGAGTGATACTGTGGGTTGGAGTATGGAGTGATACTGTGGGTTAGAGTATGTAGTGATATTGTGGGTTAGAGCATGGAGTAATAATGTGTGTTAGAGTATGGAGTGATACTGTGCGTTAGAGTATGGAGTGATACTGTGGGTTAGTGCATGGAGTGATACTGTGGGTTAGTGCATGGAGTGATACCGTGGGTTAGAGCATGGAGTGATGTTGTGGGTTCGAGCACGGAGTGATAATGTGGGTTAGAGTATGGAGTGATACTGTGGGTTAGAGTATGGAGTGATACTGTGGGTTAGTGTATGGAGTGATACTGTGGGTTAGAGTATGGAGTGATACTGTGGGTTAGAGTATGGAGTGATACTGTGGGTTAGAGGATGGAGTGATACTGTGGGTTAGAGCATGGAGTGATACTGTGGGTTAGTGTATGGAGTGATACTGTGGGTTAGAGCATGGACCTAAATTGTGAGTTAGAACATGGAGTGATAATGTGGGTTAGAGTATGGAGTGATACTGTGGGTTAGTGTATGGAGTGATACTGTGGGTTAGTGTATGGAGTGATACTGTGGGTTAGTGTATGGAGTGATACTGTGGGTTAGAGTATGGAGTGATACTGTGGGTTAGTGTATGGAGTGATACTGTGGGTTAGAGCATGGAGCAAAATTGTGAGTCAGAACATGGAGTGATAATGTGGGTTAGAGTATAGAGTGATACTGTGGGTTAGAGTTTAGAGTGATACTGTGGGTTAGAGCATGGAGCAAAACTGTGAGTTAGATCATGGAGTGATACTGCAAGTAAAAGCATGGAGTGATAATGTGGGTTAGAGCATGGAGTGATACTGTGGGTTCGTGTATGGAGTGATACTGTGAGTTAGAGCATGGAGTGATACTGTGGGTTAGTGTATGGAGTGATACTGTGGGTTCGAGCATGGAGCAAAATTGTGAGTTAGAACATGGAGTGATAAAGTGGGTTAGAGTATAGAGTTATACTGTTGGTTAGAGTATAGAGTGATACTGTGGGTTAGAGCATGGAGCAAAACTGTGAGTTCGATCATGGAGTGATACTGTAAGTTAAAGCATGGAGTGATAATGTGGGTTAGAGCATGGAGTGATAATGTGGGTTAGAGTATGGAGTGATACTGTGGTTTAGAGTATGGAGTGATACTGTGGGTTCGAGCATGGAGTGATACTGTGGGTTAGAGCATGGAGTGATACTGTGGGTTAGAGCATGGAGTGATACTGTGGGTGAGAGCATGGAGTGATAATGTGGGTTAGAGCATGGAGTGAGACTGTGGATGAGAGCATGGAGCAAAACTGTGGGTTAGAGCATGGAGTGATACTGTGGGTTCGAGTATGGAGTGATAATGTGGGATAGAGTATTGAGTGATACTGTGGGTTAGAGTATGGAGTGATACTGTGGGTGAGAGCATGGAGTGATACTATGGGTGAGAGCATGGAGTGATAATGTGGGTTAGAGCATGAATTGATACTGTGGGTGAGAGCATGGAGTGATACTGTGGGTGAGAGCATGGAGTGATACTGTGGGTTAGAGCATGGAGTGATACTGTGTGTTAGAGCATGGAGTGAAACTGTGGCTTGGAGTATGGAGTGATACTGTGGGCTAGAGCATGGAGTGATACTGTGGGTTCGACTATGGAGTGATACTGTGCGTTAGAGTATAGAGTGATACTGTGGGTTAGAGCATGGAGTGACTCTGTGGGTTAGAGCATGGAGTGATACTGTGGGTTAGTGTATGGAGTGATACTGTGGGTTTGAGTATGGAGTGATACTGTGGGTTAGAGCATGGAGTGATACTGTGGGTTAGTGTATGGAGTGATAATGTGTGTTAGAGTATGGAGTGATACTGTGGGTTAGAGTATGGAGTGATACTGTGGGTTAGAGTCTGGAGTGATACTGTGGGTTAGAGCATGGAGTGATAATGTGGGTTAGAGCATGGAGTGATACTGTGGGTTAGAGCATGGAGTGATACTGTGGGTTAGAGTATGGAGTGATACTGTGCGTTAGAGCATGGAGTGATAATGTGGGTTTGAGTATGGAGTGATACTGTGGGTTAGTGTATGGAGTGATACTGTGGGTTAGAGTATGGAGTGATAATGTGGGTTAGAGCATGGAGTGATAATGTGGGTTAGAGCATGGAGTGATACTGTGGTTTAGAGCATGGAGTGATACTGTGGGTTAGAGCATGGAGTGATACTGTGGGTTAGAGCATGGAGTGATATTGTGGGTTAGTGTATGGAGTGATACTGTGGGTTAGAACATGGAGTGATAATGTGGGTTAGAGTATGGAGTGATACTGTGGGTTAGAGTATGGAGTGATACTGTGGGTTAGTGTATGGAGTGATACTGTGGGTTAGAATATGGAGTGATACTGTGGGTTAGAGTATGGAGTGATACTGTGGGTTAGAGGATGGAGTGATACTGTGGGTTAGAGCATGGAGTGATACTGTGGGTTAGTGTATGGAGTGATACTGTGGGTTAGAGCATGGACCAAAATTGTGAGTTAGAACATGGAGTGATAATGTGGGTTAGAGTATGGAGTGATACTGTGGGTTAGTGTATGGAGTGATACTGTGGGTGAGTGTATGGAGTGATACTGTGGGTTAGTGTATGGAGTGATACTGTGGGTTAGAGTATGGAGTGATACTGTGGGTTAGTGTATGGAGTGATACTGTGGGTTAGAGCATGGAGCAAAATTGTGAGTCAGAACATGGAGTGATAATGTGGGTTAGAGTATAGAGTGATACTGTGGGTTAGAGTTTAGAGTGATACTGTGGGTTAGAGCATGGAGCAAAACTGTGAGTTAGATCATGGAGTGATACTGCAAGTAAAAGCATGGAGTGATAATGTGGGTTAGAGCATGGAGTGATACTGTGGGTTAGTGTATGGAGTGATACTGTGGGTTCGAGTATGGAGTGATACTGTGGGTTAGAGGATGGAGTGATACTGTGGGTTCGAGCATGTAGCAAAATTGTGAGTTAGAACATGGAGTGATAATGTGGGTTAGAGTATAGAGTTATACTGTTGGTTAGAGTATAGAGTGATACTGTGGGTTAGAGCATGGAGCAAAACTGTGAGTTCGATCATGGAGTGATACTGTAAGTTAAAGCATGGAGTGATAATGTGGGTTAGAGCATGGAGTGATAATGTGGGTAAGAGTATGGAGTGATACTGTGGTTTAGAGTATGGAGTGATACTGTGGGTTCGAGCATGGAGTGATACTGTGGGTTAGAGCATGGAGTGATACTGTGGGTAAGAGCATGGAGTGATACTGTGGGTGAGAGCATGGAGTGATAATGTGGGTTAGAGCATGGAGTGATAATGTGGGATAGAGTATTGAGTGATACTGTGGGTTAGAGTATGGAGTGATACTGTGGGTGAGAGCATGGAGTGATACTGTGGGTGAGAGCATGGAGTGATAATGTGGGTTAGAGCATGAATTGATACTGTGGGTGAGAGCATGGAGTGATACTGTGGGTGAGAGCATGGAGTGATACTGTGGGTTAGAGCATGGAGTGATACTGTGTGTTAGAGCATGGAGTGAAACTGTGGGTTGGAGTATGGAGTGATACTGTGGGCTAGAGCATGGAGTGATACTGTGGGTTCGACTATGGAGTGATACTGTGCGTTAGAGTATAGAGTGATACTGTGGGTTAGAGCATGGAGTGACTCTGTGGGTTAGAGCATGGAGTGATACTGTGGGTTAGTGTATGGAGTGATACTGTGGGTTTGAGTATGGAGTGATACTGTGGGTTAGAGCATGGAGTGATACTGTGGGTTAGTGTATGGAGTGATAATGTGGGTTAGAGTATGGAGTGATACTGTGGGTTAGAGTATGGAGTGATACTGTGGGTTAGAGTATGGAGTGATAATGTGGGTTAGAGCATGGAGTGATACTGTGGGTTAGAGCATGGAGTGATACTGTGGGTTAGAGTATGGAGTGATACTGTGCGTTAGAGCATGGAGCGATAATGTGGGTTTGAGTATGGAGTGATACTGTGGGTTAGTGTATGGAGTGATAATGTGGGTTAGAGCATGGAGTGATACTGTGGGTTAGAGCATGGAGTGATAATGTGGGTTAGAGTATGGAGTGATAATGTGGGTTAGAGCATGGAGTGATACTGTGGGTTAGAGCATGGAGTGATACTGTGGGTTAGAGTATGGAGTGATACTGTGGGTTAGTGTATAGAGTGATACTGTGGGTTAGAGTATAGAGTGATACTGTGGGTTAGAGCATGGAGCAAAACTGTGAGTTAGATCATGGAGTGATACTGTAAGTTAAAGCATGGAGTGATAATGTGGGTTAGAGCATGGAGTGATAATGTGGGTTAGAGTATGGAGTGATACTGTGGGTGAGAGCATGGAGTAATACTGTGGGTGAGAGCATGGAGTGATGATGTGGGTTAGAGCATGGATTGATACTGTGGGTGAGAGCATGGAGTGATACTGTGCGTGAGAGCATGGAGTGATAATGTGGGTTAGAGCATCGATTGATACCGTAGGTGAGAGCATGGAGTGATATTATGGGTTAGAGTATGCAGTGATATTGTGGGTTAGAGCATGGAGTAATAATGTGTGTTCGAGTATGGAGTGATACTGTGCTTTAGAGTATGGAGTGATACTGTGGGTTAGTGCATGGAGTGATACTGTGGGTTAGGGCATGGAGTGATACTGTGGGTTAGAGCTTGGAGTGATACTGTGGGTGAGAGCATGGAGTGATAATGTGGGTTAGAGGATGGAGTGATAATGTGGGTTAGAGCATGGAGTGATACTGTGGGTTAGTGTATAGATTGATACTGTGGGTTAGAGCATGGAGCAAAATTGTGAGTTAGAACATGGAGTGATAATGTGGGTTAGAGTATGGAGTGATACTGTGGGTTAGTGTATGGAGTTATACTGTGGGTTAGTGTACGGAGTGATACTGTGGGTTAGAGTATGGAGTGATACTGTGGGTTAGAGGATGGTGTGATACTGTAAGTTAGAGCATGGAGTGATACTGTGGGTTCGTGTATGGAGTGATACTGTGGGTTAGAGCATGGAGCAAAATTGTGAGTTAGAACATGGAGTGATAATGTGGGTTAGAGTATAGAGTGATACTGTGGGTTAAAGTATGGAGTGATACTGTGGGTTAGAGCATGGAGCAAAACTGTGAGTTAGATCATGGAGTGATACTGTAAGTTAAAGCATGGAGTGATAATGTGGGTTAGAGCATGGAGTGATAATGTGGGTTAGAGTGTGGAGTGATACTGTGGGTGAAAGCATGGAGTAATACTGTGGGTGAGAGCATGGAGTGATGATGTGGGTTAGAGCATGGATTGATACTGTGGGTGAGAGCATGGAGTGATACTGTGGGTGAGAGCATGGAGTGATAATGTGGGTTAGAGCATCGATTGATACCGTGGGTGAGAGCATGGAGTGATATTGTGGGTTAGAGTATGCAGTGATATTGTGGGTTAGAGCATGGAGTAATAATGTGTGTTCGAGTATGGAGTGATACTGTGCTTTAGAGTATGGAGTGATACTGTGGGTTAGTGCATGGAGTGATACTGTGGGTTAGTGCATGGAGTGATACTGTGGGTTAGAGCATGGAGTGATGTTGTGGGTTCGAGCATGGAGTGATAACGTGGGATAGAGTATTGAGTGATACTGTGGGTTAGAGTATGGAGTGATAATGTGGGTTAGAGCATGGAGTGATACTGAGGGTTACAGCATGGAGTGATAATGTGGGTTAGAGTATGGAGTGATACCGTGGGTTGGAGCATGGAGTGATATTGTGGGTTAGTGTATGGAGTGATACTGTGGGTTAGAACATGGAGTGATAATGTGGGTTAGAGTATGGAGTGATACTGTGGGTTAGAGTATGGAGTGATACTGTGGGTTAGAGCATGGAGTGATACTGCGGGTTAGAATATGGAGTGATACTGTGGGTTAGTGTATGGAGTGATACTGTGGGTTAGTGTATGGAGTGATACTGTGGGTTAGAGTATGGAGTGATACTGTGGGTTAGGGTATGGAGTGATACTGTGGGCTAGAGGATGGAGTGATACTCTGGGTTAGAGCATGGAGTGATACTGTGGGTTAGTGTCTGGAGTGATACTGTGGGTTAGAGCATGGAGCAAAATTGTGAGTTAGAACATGGAGTGATAATGTGGGTTAGAGTATGGAGTGATACTGTGGGTTAGTGTATGGAGTGATACTGTGGGTTAGTGTATGGAGTGATACTGTGGGTTAGTGAATGGAGTGATACTGTGGGTTAGAGTATGGAGTGATACTGTGGGTTAGAGTATGGAGTGATACTGTGGGTTAGAGGATGGAGTGATACTGTGAGTTAGAGCATGGAGTGATACTGTGGGTTAGTGTATGGAGTGATACTGTGGGTTAGAGCATGGAGCAAAATTGTGAGTTAGAACATGGAGTGATAATGTGGGTTAGAGCATGGAGTGATAATGTGGGTTAGAGTATGGAGTGATACTGTGGGTGAGAGCATGGAGTGATACTGTGGGTGAGAGCATGGAGTGATGATGTGGGTTAGAGCATGGATTGATACTGTGGGTGAGAGCATGGAGTGATACTGTGGGTGAGAGCATGGAGTGATAATGTGGGTTAGAGCATCGATTGATGCCGTGGGTGAGAGCATGGAGTGATACTGTGGGTTGGAGCATGGAGTGATACTGTGGGTTAGAGCATGGAGTGAAACTGTGGGTTAGAGTATGCAGTGATACTGTGGGCTAGAGAATGGAGTGATACTGTAGGTTCGAGTATGGGGTGATACTGTGGGTTAGAGCATTGAGTGATACTGTGGGTTAGAGCATGGCGTGATAATGTGTGTTAGAGCATTTAATGATACTGTGGGGTAGAGTATGGAGTGATACTGTGGGTTAGAGTATGTAGTGATATTGTGGGTTAGAGCATGGAGTAATAATGTGTGTTAGAGTATGGAGTGATACTGTGCTTTAGAGTATGGAGTGATACTGTGGGTTAGAGCATGGAGTGATACTGTGGGTTAGTGCATGGAGTGATACTGTGTGTTAGAGCATGGAGTGATGTTGTGGGTTCGAGCACGGAGTGATAACGTGGGATAGAGTATGGAGTGATACTGTGGGTTAGAGTATGGAGTGATAATGTGGGTTAGAGCATGGAGTGATACTGAGGGTTACAGCATGGAGTGATAATGTGGGTTAGAGTATGGAGTGATACCGTGGGTTGGAGCATGGAGTGATACTGTGGGTTAGAGCATGGAGTGATATTGTGGGTTAGTGTATGGAGTGATATTGTGGGTTAGAACATGGAGTGATAATGTGGGTTAGAGTATGGAGTGATACTGTGGGTTAGAGTATGGAGTGATACTGTGGGTTAGAGCATGGAGTGATACTGCGGGTTAGAATATGGAGTGATACTGTGGGTTAGAGTATGGAGTGATACTGTGGGTTAGAGTATGGAGTGATACTGTGGGCTAGAGGATGGAGTGATACTCTGGGTTAGAGCATGGAGTGATACTGTGGGTTAGTGTCTGGAGGGATACTGTGGGTTAGAGCATGGAGAAAAATTGTGAGTTAGAACATGGAGTGATAATGTGGGTTAGAGTATGGAGTGATACTGAGGGTTAGTGTATGGAGTGATACTGTGGGTTAGTGTATGGAGTGATACTGTGGGTTAGTGAATGGAGTGATACTGTGGGTTAGTGTATGGTGTGATACTGTGGGTTAGAGCATGGAGCAAAACTGTGAGTTAGATCATGGAGTGATACTGTAAGTAAAAGCATGGAGTGATAATGTGGGTTAGAGCATGGAGTGATAATGTGGGTTAGAGTATGGAGTGATACTGTGGTTTAGAGTATGGAGTGATACTGTGGGTTCGAGCATGGAGTGATACTGTGGGTTAGAGCATGGAGTGATAATGTTGGTTAGAGCATGGAGTGATACTGTGGGTTAGTGTATGGAGTGATACTGTGGGTTAGAGTATGGAGTGATACTGTGGGTTAGAGGATGGAGTGATACTGTGAGTTCGAGCATGGAGTGATACTGTGGGTTAGTGTATGGAGTGATACTGTGGGTTAGAGCATGGTGCAAAATTGTGAGTTAGAACATGGAGTGATAATGTGGGTTAGAGTATTTAGTGATACTGTGGGTTAGAGTATAGAGTGATACTGTGGGTTCGAGCATGGAGTGATACTGTGGTTTAGAGTATGGAGAGATACTGTGGGTTCGAGCATGGAGTGATACTGTGGGTTAGAGCATGGAGTGATACTGTGGGTTAGTGTATGGAGTAATACTGTGGGTTAGTGCATGGAGCAAAATTGTGAGTTAGAACATGGAGTGATAATGTGGGTTAGAGTATAGAGTGACACTGTGGGTTAGAGTATAGAGTGATACTGTGGGTTAGAGCATGGAGCAAAACTGTGAGTTCGATCATGGAGTGATACTGTAAGTTAAAGCATGGAGTGATAATGTGGGTTAGAGCATGGAGTGATAATGTGGGTTAGAGTATGGAGTGATACTGTGGTTTAGAGTATGGAGTGATACTGTGGGTTCGAGCATGGAGTGATACTGTGGGTTAGAGCATGGAGTGATACTGTGGGTTAGAGCATGGAGTGATACTGTGGGTGAGAGCATGGAGTGATAATGTGGGTTAGAGCTTGGAGTGAGACTGTGGATGAGAGCATGGAGCAAAACTGTGGGTTAGAGCATGGAGTGATACTGTGGGTTCGAGTATGGAGTGATACTGTGGGCTAGAGCATGGAGTGATACTGTGGGTTCGACTATGGAGTGATACTGTGCGTTAGAGTATAGAGTGATACTGTGGGTTAGAGCATGGAGTGACTCTGTGGGTTAGAGCATGGAGTGATACTGTGGGTTAGTGTATGGAGTGATACTGTGGGTTTGAGTATGGAGTGATACTGTGGGTTAGAGCATGGAGTGATACTGTGGGTTAGTGTATGGAGTGATAATGTGGGTTAGAGTATGGAGTGATACAGTGGGTTAGAGTATGGAGTGATACTGTGGGTTAGAGTCTGGAGTGATACTGTGGGTTAGAGCATGGAGTGATAATGTGGGTTAGAGCATGGAGTGATACTGTGGGTTAGAGCATGGAGTGATACTGTGGGTTAGAGTATGGAGTGATACTGTGCGTTAGAGCATGGAGTGATAATGTGGGTTTGAGTATGGAGTGATACTGTGGGTTAGTGTATGGAGTGATACTGTGGGTTAGAGTATGGAGTGATAATGTGGGTTAGAGCATGGAGTGATAATGTGGGTTAGAGCATGGAGTGATACTGTGGTTTAGAGCATGGAGTGATACTGTGGGTTAGAGCATGGAGTGATACTGTGGGTTAGAGCATGGAGTGATATTGTGGGTTAGTGTATGGAGTGATACTGTGGGTTAGAACATGGAGTGATAATGTGGGTTAGAGTATGGAGTGATACTGTGGGTTAGAGTATGGAGTGATACTGTGGGTTAGTGTATGGAGTGATACTGTGGGTTAGAATATGGAGTGATACTGTGGGTTAGAGTATGGAGTGATACTGTGGGTTAGAGGATGGAGTGATACTGTGGGTTAGAGCATGGAGTGATACTGTGGGTTAGTGTATGGAGTGATACTGTGGGTTAGAGCATGGACCAAAATTGTGAGTTAGAACATGGAGTGATAATGTGGGTTAGAGTATGGAGTGATACTGTGGGTTAGTGTATGGAGTGATACTGTGGGTGAGTGTATGGAGTGATACTGTGGGTTAGTGTATGGAGTGATACTGTGGGTTAGAGTATGGAGTGATACTGTGGGTTAGTGTATGGAGTGATACTGTGGGTTAGAGCATGGAGCAAAATTGTGAGTCAGAACATGGAGTGATAATGTGGGTTAGAGTATAGAGTGATACTGTGGGTTAGAGTTTAGAGTGATACTGTGGGTTAGAGCATGGAGCAAAACTGTGAGTTAGATCATGGAGTGATACTGCAAGTAAAAGCATGGAGTGATAATGTGGGTTAGAGCATGGAGTGATACTGTGGGTTAGTGTATGGAGTGATACTGTGGGTTCGAGTATGGAGTGATACTGTGGGTTAGAGGATGGAGTGATACTGTGAGTTAGAGCATGGAGTGATACTGTGGGCTAGTGTATGGAGTGATACTGTGGGTTCGAGCATGTAGCAAAATTGTGAGTTAGAACATGGAGTGATAATGTGGGTTAGAGTATAGAGTTATACTGTTGGTTAGAGTATAGAGTGATACTGTGGGTTAGAGCATGGAGCAAAACTGTGAGTTCGATCATGGAGTGATACTGTAAGTTAAAGCATGGAGTGATAATGTGGGTTAGAGCATGGAGTGATAATGTGGGTTAGAGTATGGAGTGATACTGTGGTTTAGAGTATGGAGTGATACTGTGGGTTCGAGCATGGAGTGATACTGTGGGTTAGAGCATGGAGTGATACTGTGGGTAAGAGCATGGAGTGATACTGTGGGTGAGAGCATGGAGTGATAATGTGGGTTAGAGCATGGAGTGATAATGTGGGATAGAGTATTGAGTGATACTGTGGGTTAGAGTATGGAGTGATACTGTGGGTGAGAGCATGGAGTGATACTGTGGGTGAGAGCATGGAGTGATAATGTGGGTTAGAGCATGAATTGATACTGTGGGTGAGAGCATGGAGTGATACTGTGGGTGAGAGCATGGAGTGATACTGTGGGTTAGAGCATGGAGTGATACTGTGTGTTGGAGCATGGAGTGAAACTGTGGGTTGGAGTATGGAGTGATACTGTGGGCGAGAGCATGGAGTGATACTGTGGGTTCGACTATGGAGTGATACTGTGCGTTAGAGTGATACTGTGGGTTAGAGCATGGAGTGACTCTGTGGGTTAGAGCATGGAGTGATACTGTGTGTTAGTGTATGGAGTGATACTGTGGGTTTGAGTATGGAGTGATACTGTGGGTTAGAGCATGGAGTGATACTGTGGGTTAGTGTATGGAGTGATAATGTGGGTTAGAGTATGGAGTGATACTGTGGGTTAGAGTATGGAGTGATACTGTGGGTTAGAGTATGGAGTGATAATGTGGGTTAGAGCATGGAGTGATACTGTGGGTTAGAGCATGGAGTGATACTGTGGGTTAGAGTATGGAGTGATACTGTGCGTTAGAGCATGGAGCGATAATGTGGGTTTGAGTATGGAGTGATACTGTGGGTTAGTGTATGGAGTGATAATGTGGGTTAGAGCATGGAGTGATACTGTGGGTTAGAGCATGGAGTGATAATGTGGGTTAGAGTATGAAGTGATAATGTGGGTTAGAGCATGGAGTGATACTGTGGGTTAGAGCATGGAGTGATACTGTGGGTTAGAGTATGGAGTGATACTGTGCGTTAGAGCATGGAGTGATAATGTGGGTTTGAGTATGGAGTGATACTGTGGGTTAGTGTATGGAGTGATAATGTGGGTTAGAGCATGGAGTGATACTGTGGGTTAGAGCATGGAGTGATAATGTGGGTTAGAGCATGGAGTGAAAATGTGGGTTAGAGTATGCAGTGATACTGTGGGCTAGAGCATGGAGTGATACTGTAGGTTCGAGTATGGGGTGATACTGTGGGTTAGAGCATGGAGTGATACTTTGGGTTCGAGCATGGAGTGATAATGTGTGTTAGAGCATGTAAGGATACTGTGGGTTAGAGTATGGAGTGATACTGTGGGTTAGAGTATGTTGTGATATTGTGGGTTAGAGCATGGAGTAATAATGTGTGTTAGAGTATGGAGTGATACTGTGCTTTAGAGTATGGAGTGATACTGTGGGTTAGTGCATGGAGTGATACTGTGGGTTAGTGCATGGAGTGATACTGTGGGTTAGAACATGGAGTGATGTTGTGGGTTCGAGCACGGAGTGATAACGTGGGATAGAGTATGGAGTGATAATGTGGGTTAGAGTATGGAGTGATAATGCGGGTTAGAGCATGGAGTGATACTGAGGGTTACAGCATGGAGTGATAATGTGGGTTAGAGTATGGAGTGATACCGTGGGTTAGAGCATGGAGTGATACTGTGGGTTAGTGCATGGAGTGATACTGTGGGTTAGTGCATGGAGTGATACTCTGGGTTAGAGCATGGAGTGATGTTGTGGGTTCGAGCACGGAGTGATAACGTGGGATAGAGTATGGAGTGATACTGTGGGTTAGAGTATGAAGTGATACTGTGGGTTCGAGCATGGAGTGATACTGCGGCTTAGAGTATGGAGTGATACTGTGGGTTAGTGTATGGAGTGATACTGTGGGTTAGAGCATGGAGTGATACTGTGGGTGAGAGCATGGAGTGATAATGTGGGTTAGAGGATGGAGTGATAATGTGGGTTCGAGCATGGAGTGATACTGTGGGTTAGTGTATGGAGTGATACTGTGGGTTAGAGCATGGAGCAAAATTGTGAGTTAGAACATGGAGTGATAATGTGGGTTAGAGTATGGAGTGATACTGTGGGTTAGTGTATGGAGTGATACTGTGGGTTAGTGTACGGAGTGATACAGTGGGTTAGAGTATGGAGTGATACTGTGGGTTAGAGGATGGAGTGATACTGTGAGTTAGAGCATGGAGTGATACTGTGGGTTCGTGTGTGGAGTGATACTGTGGGTTGGAGCATGGAGCAAATTTGTGAGTTAGAACATGGAGTGATAATGTGGGTTAGAGTATAGAGTGATACTGTGGGTTAGAGTATAGAGTGATACTGTGGGTTAGAGCATGGAGCAAAACTGTGAGTTAGATCATGGAGTGATACTGTAAGTTAAAGCATGGAGTGATAATGTGGGTTAGAGCATGGAGTGATAATGTGGGTTAGAGTATGGAGTGATACTGTGGGTGAGAGCATGGAGTAATACTGTGGGTGAGAGCATGGAGTGATACTGTGCGTGAGAGCATGGAGTGATAATGTGGGTTAGAGCATCGATTGATACCGTAGGTGAGAGCATGGAGTGATATTATGGGTTAGAGTATGCAGTGATATTGTGGGTTAGAGCATGGAGTAATAATGTGTGTTCGAGTATGGAGTGATACTGTGCTTTAGAGTATGGAGTGATACTGTGGGTTAGTGCATGGAGTGATACTGTGGGTTAGGGCATGGAGTGATACTGTGGGTTAGAGCTTGGAATGATACTGTGGGTGAGAGCATGGAGTGATAATGTGGGTTAGAGGATGGAGTGATAATGTGGGTTAGAGCATGGAGTGATACTGTCGGTTAGTGTATGGAGTGATACTGTGGGTTAGAGCATGGAGCAAAATTGTGAGTTAGAACATGGAGTGATAATGTGGGTTAGAGTATGGAGTGATACTGTGGGTTAGTGTATGGAGTTATACTGTGGGTTAGTGTACGGAGTGATACTGTGGGTTAGAGTATGGAGTGATACTGTGGGTTAGAGGATGGTGTGATACTGTAAGTTAGAGCATGGAGTGATACTGTGGGTTCGTGTATGGAGTGATACTGTGGGTTAGAGCATGGAGCAAAATTGTGAGTTAGAACATGGAGTGATAATGTGGGTTAGAGTATAGAGTGATGCTGTGGGTTAAAGTATAGAGTGATACTGTGGGTTAGAGCATGGAGCAAAACTGTGAGTTAGATCATGGAGTGATACTGTAAGTTAAAGCATGGAGTGATAATGTGGGTTAGAGCATGGAGTGATAATGTGGGTTAGAGTATGGAGTGATACTGTGGGTGAGAGCATGGAGTGATACTGTGGGTGAGAGCATGGAGTGATGATGTGGGTTAGAGCATGGATTGATACTGTGGGTGAGAGCATGGAGTGATACTGTGGGTGAGAGCATGGAGTGATAATGTGGGTTAGAGCATCGATTGATACCGTGGGTGAGAGCATGGAGTGATATTGTGGGTTAGAGTATGCAGTGATATTGTGGGTTAGAGCATGGAGTAATAATGTGTGTTCGAGTATGGAGTGATACTGTGCTTTAGAGTATGGAGTGATACTGTGGGTTAGTGCATGGAGTGATACTGTGGGTTAGTGCATGGAGTGATACTGTGGGTTAGAGCATGGAGTGATGTTGTGGGTTCGAGCATGGAGTGATAACGTGGGATAGAGTATGGAGTGATACTCTGGGTTAGAGTATGGAGTGATAATGTGGGTTAGAGCATGGAGTGATACTGAGGGTTACAGCATGGAGTGATAATGTGGGTTAGAGTATGGAGTGATGCCGTGGGTTGGAGCATGGAGTGATATTGTGGGTTAGTGTATGGAGTGATACTGTGGGTTAGAACATGGAGTGATAATGTGGGTTAGAGTATGGAGTGATACTGTGGGTTCGAGTATGGAGTGATACTGTGGGTTAGAGCATGGAGTGATACTGCGGGTTAGAATATGGAGTGATACTGTGGGTTAGTGTATGGAGTGATACTGTGGGTTAGTGTATGGAGTGATACTGTGGGTTAGAGTATGGAGTGATACTGTGGGTTAGAGTATGGAGTGATACTGTGGGCTAGAGGATGGAGTGATACTCTGGGTTAGAGCATGGAGTGATACTGTGGGTTAGAGTATGGAGTGATACTGTGGGTTAGTGTATGGAGTGATACTGTGGGTTAGTGTATGGAGTGATACTGTGGGTTAGTGAATGGAGTGATACTGTGGGTTAGAGTATGGAGTGATACTGTGGGTTAGAGTATGGAGTGATACTGTGGGTTAGAGGATGGAGTGATACTGTGAGTTAGAGCATGGAGTGATACTGTGGGTTAGTGTATGGAGTGATACTGTGGTTTAGAGCATGGAGCAAAATTGTGAGTTAGACCATGGAGTGATAATGTGGGTTAGAGCATGGAGTGATAATGTGGGTTAGAGTATGGAGTGATACTGTGGGTGAGAACATGGAGTGATACTGTGGGTGAGAGCATGGAGTGATGATGTGGGTTAGAGCATGGATTGATACTGTGGGTGAGAGCATGGAGTGATACTGTGGCTGAGAGCATGGAGTGATAATGTGGGTTAGAGCATCGATTGATACCGTGGGTGAGAGCATGGAGTGATACTGTGGGTTGGAGCATGGAGTGATACTGTGGGTTAGAGCATGGAGTGGAACTGTGGGTTAGAGTATGCAGTGAAACTGTGGGCCAGAGAATGGAGTGATACTGTAGGTTCGAGTATGGGGTGATACTGTGGGTTAGAGCATGGCGTGATAATGTGTGTTAGAGCATGTAATGATACTGTGGGGTAGAGTATGGAGTGATACTGTGGGTTAGTGTATGGAGTGATACTGTGGGTTAGTGTACGGAGTGATACTGTGGGTTAGAGTATGGAGTGATACTGTGGGTTAGAGGATGGTGTGATACTGTAAGTTAGAGCATGGAGTGATACTGTGGGTTGGTGTATGGAGTGATACTGTGGGTTAGAGCATGGAGCAAAATTGTGAGTTAGAACATGGAGTGATAATGTGGGTTAGAGTATAGAGTGATACTGTGGGTTAAAGTATAGAATGATACTGTGGGTTAGAGCATGGAGCAAAACTGTGAGTTAGATCATGGAGTGATACTGTAAGTTAAAGCATGGAGTGATAATGTGGGTTAGAGCATGGAGTGATAATGTGGGTTAGAGCATGGAGTGACTCTGTGGGTTAGAGCATGGAGTGATACTGTGGGTTAGTGTATGGAGTGATACTGTGGGTTTGAGTATGGAGTGATACTGTGGGTTAGAGCATGGAGTGATACTGTGGGTTAGAGCATGGAGTGATACTGTGGGTTAGAGTATGGAGTGATACTGTGGGTTAGAGTATGGAGTGATACTGTGGGTTAGAGTATGGAGTGATAATGTGGGTTAGAGCATGGAGTGATACTGTGGGTTAGAGCATGGAGTGATACTGTGGGTTAGAGTATGGAGTGATACTGTGCGTTAGAGCATGGAGCGATAATGTGGGTTTGAGTATGGAGTGATACTGTGGGTTAGTGTATGGAGTGATAATGTGGGTTAGAGCATGGAGTGATACTGTGGGTTAGAGCATGGAGTGATAATGTGGGTTAGAGTATGAAGTGATAATGTGGGTTAGAGCATGGAGTGATACTGTGGGTTAGAGCATGGAGTGATACTGTGGGTTAGAGTATGGAGTGATACTGTGCGTTAGAGCATGGAGTGATAATGTGGGTTTGAGTATGGAGTGATACTGTGGGTTAGTGTATGGAGTGATAATGTGGGTTAGAGCATGGAGTGATACTGTGGGTTAGAGCATGGAGTGATAATGTGGGTTAGAGCATGGAGTGAAAATGTGGGTTAGAGTATGCAGTGATACTGTGGGCTAGAGCATGGAGTGATACTGTAGGTTCGAGTATGGGGTGATACTGTGGGTTAGAGCATGGAGTGATACTTTGGGTTCGAGCATGGAGTGATAATGTGTGTTAGAGCATGTAAGGATACTGTGGGTTAGAGTATGGAGTGATACTGTGGGTTAGAGTATGTTGTGATATTGTGGGTTAGAGCATGGAGTAATAATGTGTGTTAGAGTATGGAGTGATACTGTGCTTTAGAGTATGGAGTGATACTGTGGGTTAGTGCATGGAGTGATACTGTGGGTTAGTGCATGGAGTGATACTGTGGGTTAGAACATGGAGTGATGTTGTGGGTTCGAGCACGGAGTGATAACGTGGGATAGAGTATGGAGTGATAATGTGGGTTAGAGTATGGAGTGATAATGCGGGTTAGAGCATGGAGTGATACTGAGGGTTACAGCATGGAGTGATAATGTGGGTTAGAGTATGGAGTGATACCGTGGGTTAGAGCATGGAGTGATACTGTGGGTTAGTGCATGGAGTGATACTGTGGGTTAGTGCATGGAGTGATACTCTGGGTTAGAGCATGGAGTGATGTTGTGGGTTCGAGCACGGAGTGATAACGTGGGATAGAGTATGGAGTGATACTGTGGGTTAGAGTATGAAGTGATACTGTGGGTTCGAGCATGGAGTGATACTGCGGCTTAGAGTATGGAGTGATACTGTGGGTTAGTGTATGGAGTGATACTGTGGGTTAGAGCATGGAGTGATACTGTGGGTGAGAGCATGGAGTGATAATGTGGGTTAGAGGATGGAGTGATAATGTGGGTTCGAGCATGGAGTGATACTGTGGGTTAGTGTATGGAGTGATACTGTGGGTTAGAGCATGGAGCAAAATTGTGAGTTAGAACATGGAGTGATAATGTGGGTTAGAGTATGGAGTGATACTGTGGGTTAGTGTATGGAGTGATACTGTGGGTTAGTGTACGGAGTGATACAGTGGGTTAGAGTATGGAGTGATACTGTGGGTTAGAGGATGGAGTGATACTGTGAGTTAGAGCATGGAGTGATACTGTGGGTTCGTGTGTGGAGTGATACTGTGGGTTGGAGCATGGAGCAAATTTGTGAGTTAGAACATGGAGTGATAATGTGGGTTAGAGTATAGAGTGATACTGTGGGTTAGAGTATAGAGTGATACTGTGGGTTAGAGCATGGAGCAAAACTGTGAGTTAGATCATGGAGTGATACTGTAAGTTAAAGCATGGAGTGATAATGTGGGTTAGAGCATGGAGTGATAATGTGGGTTAGAGTATGGAGTGATACTGTGGGTGAGAGCATGGAGTAATACTGTGGGTGAGAGCATGGAGTGATACTGTGCGTGAGAGCATGGAGTGATAATGTGGGTTAGAGCATCGATTGATACCGTAGGTGAGAGCATGGAGTGATATTATGGGTTAGAGTATGCAGTGATATTGTGGGTTAGAGCATGGAGTAATAATGTGTGTTCGAGTATGGAGTGATACTGTGCTTTAGAGTATGGAGTGATACTGTGGGTTAGTGCATGGAGTGATACTGTGGGTTAGGGCATGGAGTGATACTGTGGGTTAGAGCTTGGAATGATACTGTGGGTGAGAGCATGGAGTGATAATGTGGGTTAGAGGATGGAGTGATAATGTGGGTTAGAGCATGGAGTGATACTGTCGGTTAGTGTATGGAGTGATACTGTGGGTTAGAGCATGGAGCAAAATTGTGAGTTAGAACATGGAGTGATAATGTGGGTTAGAGTATGGAGTGATACTGTGGGTTAGTGTATGGAGTTATACTGTGGGTTAGTGTACGGAGTGATACTGTGGGTTAGAGTATGGAGTGATACTGTGGGTTAGAGGATGGTGTGATACTGTAAGTTAGAGCATGGAGTGATACTGTGGGTTCGTGTATGGAGTGATACTGTGGGTTAGAGCATGGAGCAAAATTGTGAGTTAGAACATGGAGTGATAATGTGGGTTAGAGTATAGAGTGATGCTGTGGGTTAAAGTATAGAGTGATACTGTGGGTTAGAGCATGGAGCAAAACTGTGAGTTAGATCATGGAGTGATACTGTAAGTTAAAGCATGGAGTGATAATGTGGGTTAGAGCATGGAGTGATAATGTGGGTTAGAGTATGGAGTGATACTGTGGGTGAGAGCATGGAGTGATACTGTGGGTGAGAGCATGGAGTGATGATGTGGGTTAGAGCATGGATTGATACTGTGGGTGAGAGCATGGAGTGATACTGTGGGTGAGAGCATGGAGTGATAATGTGGGTTAGAGCATCGATTGATACCGTGGGTGAGAGCATGGAGTGATATTGTGGGTTAGAGTATGCAGTGATATTGTGGGTTAGAGCATGGAGTAATAATGTGTGTTCGAGTATGGAGTGATACTGTGCTTTAGAGTATGGAGTGATACTGTGGGTTAGTGCATGGAGTGATACTGTGGGTTAGTGCATGGAGTGATACTGTGGGTTAGAGCATGGAGTGATGTTGTGGGTTCGAGCATGGAGTGATAACGTGGGATAGAGTATGGAGTGATACTCTGGGTTAGAGTATGGAGTGATAATGTGGGTTAGAGCATGGAGTGATACTGAGGGTTACAGCATGGAGTGATAATGTGGGTTAGAGTATGGAGTGATGCCGTGGGTTGGAGCATGGAGTGATATTGTGGGTTAGTGTATGGAGTGATACTGTGGGTTAGAACATGGAGTGATAATGTGGGTTAGAGTATGGAGTGATACTGTGGGTTCGAGTATGGAGTGATACTGTGGGTTAGAGCATGGAGTGATACTGCGGGTTAGAATATGGAGTGATACTGTGGGTTAGTGTATGGAGTGATACTGTGGGTTAGTGTATGGAGTGATACTGTGGGTTAGAGTATGGAGTGATACTGTGGGTTAGAGTATGGAGTGATACTGTGGGCTAGAGGATGGAGTGATACTCTGGGTTAGAGCATGGAGTGATACTGTGGGTTAGAGTATGGAGTGATACTGTGGGTTAGTGTATGGAGTGATACTGTGGGTTAGTGTATGGAGTGATACTGTGGGTTAGTGAATGGAGTGATACTGTGGGTTAGAGTATGGAGTGATACTGTGGGTTAGAGTATGGAGTGATACTGTGGGTTAGAGGATGGAGTGATACTGTGAGTTAGAGCATGGAGTGATACTGTGGGTTAGTGTATGGAGTGATACTGTGGTTTAGAGCATGGAGCAAAATTGTGAGTTAGAACATGGAGTGATAATGTGGGTTAGAGCATGGAGTGATAATGTGGGTTAGAGTATGGAGTGATACTGTGGGTGAGAACATGGAGTGATACTGTGGGTGAGAGCATGGAGTGATGATGTGGGTTAGAGCATGGATTGATACTGTGGGTGAGAGCATGGAGTGATACTGTGGCTGAGAGCATGGAGTGATAATGTGGGTTAGAGCATCGATTGATACCGTGGGTGAGAGCATGGAGTGATACTGTGGGTTGGAGCATGGAGTGATACTGTGGGTTAGAGCATGGAGTGGAACTGTGGGTTAGAGTATGCAGTGAAACTGTGGGCCAGAGAATGGAGTGATACTGTAGGTTCGAGTATGGGGTGATACTGTGGGTTAGAGCATGGCGTGATAATGTGTGTTAGAGCATGTAATGATACTGTGGGGTAGAGTATGGAGTGATACTGTGGGTTAGTGTATGGAGTGATACTGTGGGTTAGTGTACGGAGTGATACTGTGGGTTAGAGTATGGAGTGATACTGTGGGTTAGAGGATGGTGTGATACTGTAAGTTAGAGCATGGAGTGATACTGTGGGTTGGTGTATGGAGTGATACTGTGGGTTAGAGCATGGAGCAAAATTGTGAGTTAGAACATGGAGTGATAATGTGGGTTAGAGTATAGAGTGATACTGTGGGTTAAAGTATAGAATGATACTGTGGGTTAGAGCATGGAGCAAAACTGTGAGTTAGATCATGGAGTGATACTGTAAGTTAAAGCATGGAGTGATAATGTGGGTTAGAGCATGGAGTGATAATGTGGGTTAGAGCATGGAGTGACTCTGTGGGTTAGAGCATGGAGTGATACTGTGGGTTAGTGTATGGAGTGATACTGTGGGTTTGAGTATGGAGTGATACTGTGGGTTAGAGCATGGAGTGATACTGTGGGTTAGTGTATGGAGTGATAATGTGGGTTAGAGTATGGAGTGATACTGTGGGTTAGAGTATGGAGTGATACTGTGGGTTAGAGTATGGAGTGATAATGTGGGTTAGAGCATGGAGTGATACTGTGGGTTAGAGCATGGAGTGATACTGTGGGTTAGAGTATGGAGTGATACTGTGCGTTAGAGCATGGAGCGATAATGTGGGTTTGAGTATGGAGTGATACTGTGGGTTAGTGTATGGAGTGATAATGTGGGTTAGAGCATGGAGTGATACTGTGGGTTAGACCATGGAGTGATAATGTGGGTTAGAGTATGAAGTGATAATGTGGGTTAGAGCATGGAGTGATACTGTGGGTTAGAGCATGGAGTGATACTGTGGGTTAGAGTATGGAGTGATACTGTGCGTTAGAGCATGGAGTGATAATGTGGGTTTGAGTATGGAGTGATACTGTGGGTTAGTGTATGGAGTGATAATGTGGGTTAGAGCATGGAGTGATACTGTGGGTTAGAGCATGGAGTGATAATGTGGGTTAGAGCATGGAGTGAAAATGTGGGTTAGAGTATGCAGTGATACTGTGGGCTAGAGCATGGAGTGATACTGTAGGTTCGAGTATGGGGTGATACTGTGGGTTAGAGCATGGAGTGATACTTTGGGTTCGAGCATGGAGTGATAATGTGTGTTAGAGCATGTAAGGATACTGTGGGTTAGAGTATGGAGTGATACTGTGGGTTAGAGTATGTTGTGATATTGTGGGTTAGAGCATGGAGTAATAATGTGTGTTAGAGTATGGAGTGATACTGTGCTTTAGAGTATGGAGTGATACTGTGGGTTAGTGCATGGAGTGATACTGTGGGTTAGTGCATGGAGTGATACTGTGGGTTAGAACATGGAGTGATGTTGTGGGTTCGAGCACGGAGTGATAACGTGGGATAGAGTATGGAGTGATAATGTGGGTTAGAGTATGGAGTGATAATGCGGGTTAGAGCATGGAGTGATACTGAGGGTTACAGCATGGAGTGATAATGTGGGTTAGAGTATGGAGTGATACCGTGGGTTAGAGCATGGAGTGATACTGTGGGTTAGTGCATGGAGTGATACTGTGGGTTAGTGCATGGAGTGATACTCTGGGTTAGAGCATGGAGTGATGTTGTGGGTTCGAGCACGGAGTGATAACGTGGGATAGAGTATGGAGTGATACTGTGGGTTAGAGTATGAAGTGATACTGTGGGTTCGAGCATGGAGTGATACTGCGGCTTAGAGTATGGAGTGATACTGTGGGTTAGTGTATGGAGTGATACTGTGGGTTAGAGCATGGAGTGATACTGTGGGTGAGAGCATGGAGTGATAATGTGGGTTAGAGGATGGAGTGATAATGTGGGTTCGAGCATGGAGTGATACTGTGGGTTAGTGTATGGAGTGATACTGTGGGTTAGAGCATGGAGCAAAATTGTGAGTTAGAACATGGAGTGATAATGTGGGTTAGAGTATGGAGTGATACTGTGGGTTAGTGTATGGAGTGATACTGTGGGTTAGTGTACGGAGTGATACAGTGGGTTAGAGTATGGAGTGATACTGTGGGTTAGAGGATGGAGTGATACTGTGAGTTAGAGCATGGAGTGATACTGTGGGTTCGTGTGTGGAGTGATACTGTGGGTTGGAGCATGGAGCAAATTTGTGAGTTAGAACATGGAGTGATAATGTGGGTTAGAGTATAGAGTGATACTGTGGGTTAGAGTATAGAGTGATACTGTGGGTTAGAGCATGGAGCAAAACTGTGAGTTAGATCATGGAGTGATACTGTAAGTTAAAGCATGGAGTGATAATGTGGGTTAGAGCATGGAGTGATAATGTGGGTTAGAGTATGGAGTGATACTGTGGGTGAGAGCATGGAGTAATACTGTGGGTGAGAGCATGGAGTGATACTGTGCGTGAGAGCATGGAGTGATAATGTGGGTTAGAGCATCGATTGATACCGTAGGTGAGAGCATGGAGTGATATTATGGGTTAGAGTATGCAGTGATATTGTGGGTTAGAGCATGGAGTAATAATGTGTGTTCGAGTATGGAGTGATACTGTGCTTTAGAGTATGGAGTGATACTGTGGGTTAGTGCATGGAGTGATACTGTGGGTTAGGGCATGGAGTGATACTGTGGGTTAGAGCTTGGAATGATACTGTGGGTGAGAGCATGGAGTGATAATGTGGGTTAGAGGATGGAGTGATAATGTGGGTTAGAGCATGGAGTGATACTGTCGGTTAGTGTATGGAGTGATACTGTGGGTTAGAGCATGGAGCAAAATTGTGAGTTAGAACATGGAGTGATAATGTGGGTTAGAGTATGGAGTGATACTGTGGGTTAGTGTATGGAGTTATACTGTGGGTTAGTGTACGGAGTGATACTGTGGGTTAGAGTATGGAGTGATACTGTGGGTTAGAGGATGGTGTGATACTGTAAGTTAGAGCATGGAGTGATACTGTGGGTTCGTGTATGGAGTGATACTGTGGGTTAGAGCATGGAGCAAAATTGTGAGTTAGAACATGGAGTGATAATGTGGGTTAGAGTATAGAGTGATGCTGTGGGTTAAAGTATAGAGTGATACTGTGGGTTAGAGCATGGAGCAAAACTGTGAGTTAGATCATGGAGTGATACTGTAAGTTAAAGCATGGAGTGATAATGTGGGTTAGAGCATGGAGTGATAATGTGGGTTAGAGTATGGAGTGATACTGTGGGTGAGAGCATGGAATGATACTGTGGGTGAGAGCATGGAGTGATGATGTGGGTTAGAGCATGGATTGATACTGTGGGTGAGAGCATGGAGTGATACTGTGGGTGAGAGCATGGAGTGATAATGTGGGTTAGAGCATCGATTGATACCGTGGGTGAGAGCATGGAGTGATATTGTGGGTTAGAGTATGCAGTGATATTGTGGGTTAGAGCATGGAGTAATAATGTGTGTTCGAGTATGGAGTGATACTGTGCTTTAGAGTATGGAGTGATACTGTGGGTTAGTGCATGGAGTGATACTGTGGGTTAGTGCATGGAGTGATACTGTGGGTTAGAGCATGGAGTGATGTTGTGGGTTCGAGCATGGAGTGATAACGTGGGATAGAGTATGGAGTGATACTCTGGGTTAGAGTATGGAGTGATAATGTGGGTTAGAGCATGGAGTGATACTGAGGGTTACAGCATGGAGTGATAATGTGGGTTAGAGTATGGAGTGATGCCGTGGGTTGGAGCATGGAGTGATATTGTGGGTTAGTGTATGGAGTGATACTGTGGGTTAGAACATGGAGTGATAATGTGGGTTAGAGTATGGAGTGATACTGTGGGTTCGAGTATGGAGTGATACTGTGGGTTAGAGCATGGAGTGATACTGCGGGTTAGAATATGGAGTGATACTGTGGGTTAGTGTATGGAGTGATACTGTGGGTTAGTGTATGGAGTGATACTGTGGGTTAGAGTATGGAGTGATACTGTGGGTTAGAGTATGGAGTGATACTGTGGGCTAGAGGATGGAGTGATACTCTGGGTTAGAGCATGGAGTGATACTGTGGGTTAGAGTATGGAGTGATACTGTGGGTTAGTGTATGGAGTGATACTGTGGGTTAGTGTATGGAGTGATACTGTGGGTTAGTGAATGGAGTGATACTGTGGGTTAGAGTATGGAGTGATACTGTGGGTTAGAATATGGAGTGATACTGTGGGTTAGAGGATGGAGTGATACTGTGAGTTAGAGCATGGAGTGATACTGTGGGTTAGTGTATGGAGTGATACTGTGGTTTAGAGCATGGAGCAAAATTGTGAGTTAGAACATGGAGTGATAATGTGGGTTAGAGCATGGAGTGATAATGTGGGTTAGAGTATGGAGTGATACTGTGGGTGAGAACATGGAGTGATACTGTGGGTGAGAGCATGGAGTGATGATGTGGGTTAGAGCATGGATTGATACTGTGGGTGAGAGCATGGAGTGATACTGTGGCTGAGAGCATGGAGTGATAATGTGGGTTAGAGCATCGATTGATACCGTGGGTGAGAGCATGGAGTGATACTGTGGGTTGGAGCATGGAGTGATACTGTGGGTTAGAGCATGGAGTGGAACTGTGGGTTAGAGTATGCAGTGAAACTGTGGGCCAGAGAATGGAGTGATACTGTAGGTTCGAGTATGGGGTGATACTGTGGGTTAGAGCATGGCGTGATAATGTGTGTTAGAGCATGTAATGATACTGTGGGGTAGAGTATGGAGTGATACTGTGGGTTAGTGTATGGAGTGATACTGTGGGTTAGTGTACGGAGTGATACTGTGGGTTAGAGTATGGAGTGATACTGTGGGTTAGAGGATGGTGTGATACTGTAAGTTAGAGCATGGAGTGATACTGTGGGTTGGTGTATGGAGTGATACTGTGGGTTAGAGCATGGAGCAAAATTGTGAGTTAGAACATGGAGTGATAATGTGGGTTAGAGTATAGAGTGATACTGTGGGTTAAAGTATAGAGTGATACTGTGGGTTAGAGCATGGAGCAAAACTGTGAGTTAGATCATGGAGTGATACTGTAAGTTAAAGCATGGAGTGATAATGTGGGTTAGAGCATGGAGTGATAATGTGGGTTAGAGCATGGATTTATACTTTGGGTGAGAGCATCGAGTGATACTGTGGGTGAGAGCATGGAGTGATAATGTGGGTTAGAGCATCGATTGATACCGTGGGTGAGAGCATGGAGTGATATTGTGGGTTAGAGTATGCAGTGATATTGTGGGTTAGAGCATGGAGTAATAATGTGTGTTCGAGTATGGAGTGATACTGTGCTTTAGAGTATGGAGTGATACTGTGGGTTAGTGCATGGAGTGATACTGTGGGTTAGTGCATGGAGTGATACTGTGGGTTAGAGCATGGAGTGATGTTGTGGGTTCGAGCACGGAGTGATAACGTGGGATAGAGTATGGAGTGATACTGTGGGTTAGAGTATGGAGTGATAATGTGGGTTAGAGCATGGAGTGATACTGAGGGTTACAGCATGGAGTGATAATGTGGGTTAGAGTATGGAGTTATACCGTGGGTTGGAGCATGGAGTGATATTGTGGGTTAGTGTATGGCGTGATACTGTGGTTTAGAACATGGAGTGATAATGTGGGTTAGAGTATGGAGTGATACTGTGGGTTAGAGTATGGAGTGATACTGTGGGTTAGAGCATGGAGTGATACTGCGTGTTAGAATATGGAGTGATACTGTGGGTTAGTCTATGGAGTGATACTGTGGGTTAGTGTATGGAGTGATACTGTGGGTTAGTGTATGGAGTGATACTGTGGGTTAGAGTATGGAGTGATACTGTGGGCTCGAGGATGGAGTGATACTCTGGGTTAGAGCATGGAGTGATACTGTGGGTTAGTGTCTGGAGTGATACTGTGGGTTAGAGCATGGAGCAAAATTGTGAGTTAGAACATGGAGTGATAATGTGGGTTAGAGTATGGAGTGATACTGTGGGTTAGTGTATGGAGTGATACTGTGGGTTAGTGTATGGAGTGATACTGTGGGTTAGTGAATGGAGTGATACTGTGGGTTAGAGTATGGAGTGATACTGTGGGTTAGAGTATGGAGTGATACTGTGGGTTAGAGGATGGAGTGATACTGTGAGTTAGAGCATGGAGTGATACTGTGGGTTAGTGTATGGAGTGATACTGTGGGTTAGAGCATGGAGCAAAATTGTGAGTTAGAACATGGAGTGATAATGTGGGTTAGAGCATGGAGTGATAATGTGGGTTAGAGTATGGAGTGATACTGTGGGTGAGAGCATGGAGTGATACTGTGGGTGAGAGCATGGAGTGATGATGTGGGTTAGAGCATGGATTGATACTGTGGGTGAGAGCATGGAGTGATACTGTGGGTGAGAGCATGGAGTGATAATGTGGGTTAGAGCATCGATTGATACCGTGGGTGAGAGCATGGAGTGATACTGTGGGTTGGAGCATGGAGTGATACTGTGGGTCAGAGCATGGAGTGAAACTGTGGGTTAGAGTATGCAGTGATACTGTGGGCTAGAGAATGGAGTGATACTGTAGGTTCGAGTATGGGGTGATACTGTGGGTTAGAGCATTGAGTGATACTGTGGGTTAGGGCATGGCGTGATAATGTGTGTTAGAGCATATAATGATACTGTGGGGTAGAGTATGGAGTGATACTGTGGGTTAGAGTATGTAGTGATATTGTGGGTTAGAGCATGGAGTAATAATGTGTGTTAGAGTATGGAGTGATACTGTGCTTTAGAGTATGGAGTGATACTGTGGGTTAGAGCATGGAGTGATACTGTGGGTTAGTGCATGGAGTGATACTGTGGGTTAGAGCATGGAGTGATACTGTGTGTTAGAGCATGGAGTGAAACTGTGGCTTGGAGTATGGAGTGATACTGTGGGCTAGAGCATGGAGTGATACTGTGGGTTCGACTATGGAGTGATACTGTGCGTTAGAGTATGGAGTGATAATGTGGGTTAGAGCATGGAGTGATACTGTGGGTTAGAGCATGAAGTGATACTGTGGGTTAGAGCATGGAGTGATACTGCGGGTTAGAGTATGGAGTGATACTGTGGGTTAGTGTATGGAGTGATACTATGGGTTAGTGTATGGAGTGATACTGTGGGTTAGAGCATGGAGTGATACTGTGGGTGAGAGCATGGAGTGATAATGTGGGTTAGAGGATGGAGTGATAATGTGGGTTAGAGCATGGAGTGATACTGTGGGTTAGTGTATGGAGTGATACTGTGGGTTAGAGCATGGAGCAAAATTGTGAGTTAGAACATGGAGTGATAATGTGGGTTAGAGTATGGAGTGATACTGTGGGTTAGTGTATGGAGTGATACTGTGGGTTAGTGTATGGAGTGATACTGTGGGTTAGTGAATGGAGTGATACTGTGGGTTAGAGTATGGAGTGATACTGTGGGTTAGAGTATGGAGTGATACTGTGGGTTAGAGGATGGAGTGATACTGTGAGTTAGAGCATGGAGTGATACTGTGGGTTAGTGTATGGAGTGATACTGTGGGTTAGAGCATGGAGCAAAATTGTGAGTTAGAACATGGAGTGATAATGTGGGTTAGAGCATGGAGTGATAATGTGGGTTAGAGTATGGAGTGATACTGTGGGTGAGAGCATGGAGTGATACTGTGGGTGAGAGCATGGAGTGATGATGTGGGTTAGAGCATGGATTGATACTGTGGGTGAGAGCATGGAGTGATACTGTGGGTGAGAGCATGGAGTGATAATGTGGGTTAGAGCATCGATTGATACCGTGGGTGAGAGCATGGAGTGATACTGTGGGTTGGAGCATGGAGTGATACTGTGGGTCAGAGCATGGAGTGAAACTGTGGGTTAGAGTATGCAGTGATACTGTGGGCTAGAGAATGGAGTGATACTGTAGGTTCGAGTATGGGGTGATACTGTGGGTTAGAGCATTGAGTGATACTGTGGGTTAGAGCATGGCGTGATAATGTGTGTTAGAGCATATAATGATACTGTGGGGGAGAGTATGGAGTGATACTGTGGGTTAGAGTATGTAGTGATATTGTGGGTTAGAGCATGGAGTAATAATGTGTGTTAGAGTATGGAGTGATACTGTGCTTTAGAGTATGGAGTGATACTGTGGGTTAGAGCATGGAGTGATACTGTGGGTTAGTGCATGGAGTGATACTGTGGGTTAGAGCATGGAGTGATACTGTGTGTTAGAGCATGGAGTGAAACTGTGGCTTGGAGTATGGAGTGATACTGTGGGCTAGAGCATGGAGTGATACTGTGGGTTCGACTATGGAGTGATACTGTGCGTTAGAGTATGGAGTGATAATGTGGGTTAGAGCATGGAGTGATACTGTGGGTTAGAGCATGAAGTGATACTGTGGGTTAGAGCATGGAGTGATACTGCGGGTTAGAGTATGGAGTGATACTGTGGGTTAGTGTATGGAGTGATACTATGGGTTAGTGTATGGAGTGATACTGTGGGTTAGAGCATGGAGTGATACTGTGGGTGAGAGCATGGAGTGATAATGTGGGTTAGAGGATGGAGTGATAATGTGGGTTAGAGCATGGAGTGATACTGTGGGTTAGTGTATGGAGTGATACTGTGGGTTAGAGCATGGAGCAAAATTGTGAGTTAGAACATGGAGTGATAATGTGGGTTAGATCATGGAGTGATACTGTGGGTTAGAGTATGAAGTGATACTGTGGGTTAGTGTATGGAGTGATACTGTGGGTTAGTGTATGGAGTGATACTGTGGGTTAGAGTATGGAGTGATACTGTGGGTTAGTGTATGGAGTGATACTGTGGGTTAGTGTACGGAGTGATACTGTGGGTTAGTGTATGGAGTGATACTGTGGGCTAGAGGATGGAGTGATACTCTGGGTTAGAGCATGGAGTGATACTGTGGGTTAGTGTCTGGAGTGATACTGTGGGTTAGAGCATGGAGCAAAATTGTGAGTTAGAACATGGAGTGATAATGTGGGTTAGAGTATGGAGTGATACTGTGGGTTAGTGTATGGAGTGATACTGTGGGTTAGTGTATGGAGTGATACTGTGGGTTAGTGAATGGAGTGATACTGTGGGTTAGAGTATGGAGTGATACTGTGGGTTAGAGTATGGAGTGATACTGTGGGTTAGAGGATGGAGTGATACTGTGAGTTAGAGCATGGAGTGATACTGTGGGTTAGTGTATGGAGTGATACTGTGGGTTAGAGCATGGAGCAAAATTGTGAGTTAGAACATGGAGTGATAATGTGGGTTAGAGCATGGAGTGATAATGCGGGTTAGAGTATGGAGTGATACTGTGGGTGAGAGCATGGAGTGATGATGTGGGTTAGAGCATGGATTGATACTGTGGGTGAGAGCATGGAGTGATAATGTGGGTGAGAGCATGGAGTGATAATGTGGGTTAGAGCATCGATTGATACCGTGGGTGAGAGCATGGAGTGATACTGTGGGTTAGAGCATGGAGTGATACTGTGGGTTAGAGCATGGAGTGAAACTGTGGGTTAGAGTATGCAGTGATACTGTGGGCTAGAGAATGGAGTGATACTGTAGGTTCGAGTCTGGGGTGATACTGTGGGTTAGAGTATGTAGTGATATTGTGGGTTAGAGCATGGAGTAATAATGTGTGTTAGAGTATGGAGTGATACTGTGCTTTAGAGTATGGAGTGATACTGTGGGTTAGAGCATGGAGTGATACTGTGGGTTAGTGCATGGAGTGATACTGTGGGTTAGAGCATGGAGTGATGTTGTGGGTTCGAGCACGGAGTGATAACGTGGGAAAGAGTATGGAGTGATACTGTGGGTTAGAGTATGGAGTGATAATGTGGGTTAGAGCATGGAGTGATACTGTGGGTTAGAGCATGAAGTGATACTGTGGGTTAGAGCATGGAGTGATACTCCGGGTTAGAGTATGGAGTGATACTGTGGGTTAGAGTATGGAGTGATACTGTGGGTTAGTGTACGGAGTGATACTGTGGGTTAGAGTATGGAGTGATACTATCGGTTAGAGGATGGAGTGATACTGTGAGTTAGAGCATGGAGTGATACTGTGGGTTAGTGTATGGAGTGATACTGTGGGTTAGAGCATGGAGCAAAATTGTGAGTTAGAACATGGAGTGATAATATGGGTTAGAGCAGAGAGTGATACTGTGGGTTAGAGTATAGAGTGATACTGTGGGTTCGAGTATGGAGCAAAACTGTGAGTTAGATCATGGAGTGATACTGTAAGTTAAAGCATGGAGTGATAATGTGGGTTAGAGCATGGAGTGAAAATGTGGGTTAGAGTATGGAGTGATACTGTGGGTGAGAGCATGGAGTGATACTGTGGGTGAGAGCATGGAGTGATGATGTGGGTTGGAGCATGGATTGATACTGTGGGTGAGTGCATGGAGTGATACTGTGCCTGAGAGCATGGAGTGATAATGTGGGTTAGAGCATCGATTGATACCGTGGGTGAGAGCATGGAGTGATACTGTGGGTTAGAGCATGGAGTGATACTGTGGGTTAGAGCATGGAGTGAAAATGTGGGTTAGAGTATGCAGTGATACTGTGGGCTAGAGCATGGAGTGATACTGTAGGTTCGAGTATGGGGTGATACTGTGGTTTAGGGCATGGAGTGATACTGTGGGTTAGAGCATGGAGTGATAATGTGTGTTAGAGCATGTAGTGATATTGTGCGTTAGAGCATGGAGTAATAATGTGTGTTAGAGTATGGAGTGATACTGTGCTTTAGAGTATGGAGTGATACTGTGGGTTAGTGCATGGAGTGATACTGTGGGTTAGTGCATGGAGTGGTACTGTGGGTTAGAACATGGAGTGATGTTGTGGGTTCGAGCAAGGAGTGATAACGTGGGATAGAGTATGGAGTGATACTGTGGGTTAGAGTATGGAGTGATAATGTGGGTTAGAGCATGGAGTGATACTGAGGGTTACAGCATGGAGTGATAATGTGGGTTTGAGTATGAAGTGATACCGTGGGTTAGAGCATTGAGTGATACTGTGGGTTAGTGCATGGAGTGATACTGTGGGTTAGTGCATGGAGTGATACTGTGGGTTAGAGCATGGAGTGATGTTGTGGGTTCGAGCACGGAGTGATAACGTGGGATAGAGTATGGAGTGATACTGTGGGTTAGAGTATGGAGTGATAATGTGGGTTAGAGCATGGAGTGATACTGTGGGTTAGAGCATGAAGTGATACTGTGGGTTAGAGCATGGAGTGATACTGCGGGTTAGAGTATGGAGTGATACTGTGGGTTAGTGTATGGAGTGATACTGTGGGTTAGTGTATGGAGTGATACTGTGGGTTAGAGCATGGAGTGATACTGTGGGTGAGAGCATGGAGTGATAATGTGGGTTAGAGGATGGAGTGATAATGTGGGTTAGAGCATGGAGTGATACTGTGGGTTCGTGTATGGAGTGATACTGTGGGTTAGAGCATGGAGCAAAATTGTGAGTTAGAACATGGAGTGATAATGTGGGTTAGAGTATGGAGTGATACTGTGGGTTAGTGTATGGAGTGATACTGTGGGTTAGTGTACGGATTGATACTGTGGGTTAGAGTATGGAGTGATACTGTGGGTTAGAGGATGGAGTGATACTGTGAGTTAGAGCATGGAGTGATACTGTGGGTTAGTGTATGGAGTGATACTGTGGGTTAGAGCATGGAGCAAAATTGTGAGTTAGAACATGGAGTGATAATATGGGTTAGAGTATAGAGTGATACTGTGGGTTAGAGCATGGAGCAAAACTGTGAGTTAGATCATGGAGTGATACTGTAAGTTAAAGCATGGAGTGTTAATGTGGGTTAGAGCATGGAGTGAAAATGTGGGTTAGAGTATGGAGTGATACTGTGGGTGAGAGCATGGAGTGATGATGTGGGTTAGAGCATGGAGTGATACTGTGGGTGAGCGCATGGAGTGATACTGTGGGTGAGAGCATGGAGTGATAATGTGGGTTAGAGGATCGATTGATACCGTGGGTGAGAGCATGGAGTGATACTGTGGGTTAGAGCATGGAGTGATAACGTGGGATAGAGTATGGAGTGATAATGTGGGTTAGAGTATGGAGTGATAATACGGGTTAGAGCATGGAGTGATACTGAGGGTTACAGCATGGAGTGATAATGTGGGTTAGAGTATGGAGTGATACCGTGGGTTAGAGCATGGAGTGATACTGTGGGTTAGTGCATGGAGTGATACTGTGGGTTAGTGCATGGAGTGATACTCTGGGTTAGAGCATGGAGTGATGTTGTGGGTTCGAGCACGGAGTGATAACGTGGGATAGAGTATGGAGTGATACTGTGGGTTAGAGTATGAAGTGATACTGTGGGTTAGAGCATGGAGTGATACTGCGGCTTAGAGTATGGAGTGATACTGTGGGTTAGTGTATGGAGTGATACTGTGGGTTAGAGCATGGAGTGATACTGTGGGTGAGAGCATGGAGTGATAATGTGGGTTAGAAGATGGAGTGATAATGTGGGTTCGAGCATGGAGTGATACTGTGGGTTAGTGTATGGAGTGATACTGTGGGTTAGAGCATGGAGCAAAATTGTGAGTTAGAACATGGAGTGATAATGTGGGTAAGAGTATGGAGTGATACTGTGGGTTAGAGTATGGAGTGATACTGTGGGTTAGAGGATGGAGTGATACTGTGAGTTAGAGCATGGAGTGATACTGTGGGTTCGTGTATGGAGTGATACTGTGGGTTAGAGCATGGAGCAAATTTGTGAGTTAGAACATGGAGTGATAATGTGGGTTAGAGTATAGAGTGATACTGTGGGTTAGAGTATAGAGTGATACCGTGGGTTAGAGCATGGAGCAAAACTGTGAGTTAGATCATGGAGTGATACTGTAAGTTAAAGCATGGAGTGATAATGTGGGTTAGAGCATGGAGTGATAATGTGGGTTAGAGTATGGAGTGATACTGTGGGTGAGAGCATGGAGTAATACTGTGGGTGAGAGCATGGAGTGATAATGTGGGTTAGAGCATCGATTGATACCGTAGGTGAGAGCATGGAGTGATATTATGGGTTAGAGCATGCAGTGATATTGTGGGTTAGAGCATGGAGTAATAATGTGTGTTCGAGTATGGAGTGATACTGTGCTTTAGAGTATGGAGTGATACTGTGGGTTAGTGCATGGAGTGATACTGTGGGTTAGGGCATGGAGTGATACTGTGGGTTAGAGCTTGGAGTGATACTGTGGGTGAGAGCATGTAGTGATAATGTGGGTTAGAGGATGGAGTGATAATGTGGGTTAGAGCATGGAGTGATACTGTGGGTTAGTGTATGGAGTGATACTGTGGGTTAGAACATGGAGCAAAATTGTGAGTTAGAACATGGAGTGATAATGTGGGTTAGAGTATGGAGTGATACTGTGGGTTAGTGTATGGAGTGATACTGTGGGTTAGTGTACGGAGTGATACTGTGGGTTAGAGTATGGAGTGATACTATCGGTTAGAGGATGGAGTGATACTGTGAGTTAGAGCATGGAGTGATACTGTGGGTTAGTGTATGGAGTGATACTGTGGGTTAGAGCATGGAGCAAAATTGTGAGTTAGAACATGGAGTGATATTATGGGTTAGAGCAGAGAGTGATATTGTGGGTTAGAGTATAGAGTGATACCGTGGGTTCGAGCATGGAGCAAAACTGTGAGTTAGATCATGGAGTGATACTGTAAGTTAAAGCATGGAGTGATAATGTGGGTTAGAGCATGGAGTGAAAATGTGGGTTAGAGTATGGAGTGATACTGTGGGTGAGAGCATGGAGTGATACTGTGGGTGAGAGCATGGAGTGATGATGTGGGTTAGAGCATGGATTGATACTGTGGGTGAGAGCATGGAGTGATACTGTGCGTGAGAGCATGGGGTGATAATGTGGGTTAGAGCATCGATTGATACCGTGGGTGAGAGCATGGAGTGATACTGTGGGTGAGAGCATGGAGTGATACTGTGGGTTAGAACATGGAGTGAAAATGTGGGTTAGAGTATGCAGTGATACTGTGGGCTAGAGCATGGAGTGATACTGTAGGTTCGAGTATGGGGTGATACTGTAGGTTAGAGCATGGAGTGATACTGTGGGTTAGAGCATGGAGTGATAATGTGTGTTAGAGCATGTAAGGATACTGTGGGTTAGAGTATGGAGTGATACTGTGGGTTAGAGTATGTAGTGATATTGTGGGTTAGAGCATGGAGTAATAATGTGTGTTCGAGCAAGGAGTGATAACGTGGGATAGAGTATGGAGTGATACTGTGGGTTAGAGTATGGAGTGATAATGTGGGTTAGTGCATGGAGTGATACTGAGGGTTACAGCATGGAGTGATAATGTGGGTTCGAGCACGGAGTGATAACGTGGGATAGAGTATGGAGTGATACAGGTGTTAGAGTATGGAGGGATAATGTGAGTTAGAGCATGGAGTGATACTGTGGGTTCGTGTATGGAGTGATACTGTGGGTTAGAGCATGGAGCAAAATTGTGAGTTAGAACATGGAGTGATAATGTGGGTTAGAGTATAGAGTGATACTGTGGGTTAGAGTATAGAGTGATACTGTGGGTTAGAGCATGGAGCAAAACTGTGAGTTAGATCATGGAGTGATACTGTAAGTTAAAGCATGGAGTGATAATGTGGGTTAGAGCATGGAGTGATAATGTGGGTTAGAGTATGGAGTGATACTGTGGGTGAAAGCATGGAGTAATACTGTGGGTGAGAGCATGGAGTGATGATGTGGGTTAGAGCATGGATTGATACTGTGGGTGAGAGCATGGAGTGATACTGTGGGTGAGAGCATGGAGTGATAATGTGGGTTAGAGCATCGATTGATACCGTGGGTGAGAGCATGGAGTGATATTGTGGGTTGGAGTATGCAGTGATATTGTGGGTTAGAGCATGGAGTAATAATGTGTGTTCGAGTATGGAGTGATACTGTGCTTTCGAGTATGGAGTGATACTGTGGGTTAGTGCATGGAGTGATACTGTGGGTTAGAGTATGGAGTGATAATGTGGGTTAGAGCATGGAGTGATACTGAGGGTTACAGCATGGAGTGATAATGTTGATTAGAGTACGGAGTGATACCGTGGGTTGGAGCATGGAGTGATATTGTGGGTTCGTGTATGGAGTGATACTGTGGGTTAGAACATGGAGTGATAATGTGGGTTAGAGTATGGAGTGATACTGTGGGTTAGAGTATTGAGTGATACTGTGGGTTAGAGCATGGAGTGATACTGCAAGTTAGAATATGGAGTGATACTGTGGGTTAGTATATGGAGTGATACTGTGGGTTAGTGTATGGAGTGATACTGTGGGTTAGAGTATGGAGTGATACTGTGGGTTAGAGTATGGAGTGATACTGTGGGCTAGAGGATGGAGTGATACTCTGGGTTAGAGCATGGAGTGATACTGTGGGTTAGTGTCTGGAGTGATACTGTGGGTTAGAGCATGGAGCAAAATTGTGAGTTAGAACATGGAGTGATAATGTGGGTTAGAGAATAGAGTGATACTGTGGGTTAGTGTATGGAGTGATACTGTGGGTTAGTGCATGGAGTGATACTGTGGGTTAGTGAATGGAGTGATACTGTGGGTTAGAGTATGGAGTGATACTGTGGGTTAGAGTATGGAGTGATACTGTGGGTTCGTGTATGGAGTGATACTGTGGGTTAGAGCATGGAGCAAAATTGTGAGTTAGAACATGGAGTGATAATGTGGGTTAGAGCATGGAGTGATAATGTGGGTTAGAGTATGGAGTGATACTGTGGGTGAGAGCATGGAGTGATACTGTGGGTGAGAGCATGGAGTGATGATGTGGGTTAGAGCATGGATTGATACTGTGGGTGAGAGCATGGAGTGATACTGTGGGTGAGAGCATGGAGTGATAATGTGGGTTAGAGCATCGATTGATACCGTGGGTGAGAGCATGGAGTGATACTGTGGGTTGGAGCATGGAGTGATACTGTGGGTTAGAGCATGGAGTGAAACTGTGGGTTAGAGTATGCAGTGATACTGTGGGCTAGAGAATGGAGTGATACTGTAGGTTCGAGTATGGGGTGATACTGTGGGTTAGAGCATTGAGTGATACTGTGGGTTAGAGCATGGCGTGATGATGTGTGTTAGAGCATGTAATGATACTGTGGGGTAGAGTATGGAGTGATACTGTGGGTTAGAGTATGTAGTGATATTGTGGGTTAGAGCATGGAGTAATAATGTGTGTTAGAGTATGGAGTGATACTGTGCTTTAGAGTATGGAGTGATACTGTGGGTTAGAGCATGGAGTGATACTGTGGGTTCGTGTATGGAGTGATACTGTGGGTTAGAGCATGGAGCAAATTTGTGAGTTAGAACATGGAGTGATAATGTGGGTTAGAGCATAGAGTGATACTGTGGGTTGGAGTATAGAGTGATACTGTGGGTTAGAGCATGGAGCAAAACTGTGAGTTAGATCATGGAGTGATACTGTAAGTTAAAGCATGGAGTGATAATGTGGGTTAGAGTATGGAGTGATACTGTGGGTGAGAGCATGGAGTAATACTGTGGGTGAGAGCATGGAGTGATAATGTGGGTTAGAGCATCGATTGATACCGTAGGTGAGAGCATGGAGTGATATTATGGGTTAGAGTATGCAGTGATATTGTGGGTTAGAGCATGGAGTAATAATGTGTGTTCGAGTATGGAGTGATACTGTGCTTTAGAGTATGGAGTGATACTGTGGGTTAGTGCATGGAGTGATACTGTGGGTTAGGGCATGGAGTGATACTCTGGGTTAGAGCTTGGAGTGATACTGTGGGTGAGAGCATGGAGTGATAATGTGGGTTAGAGGATGGAGTGATAATGTGGGTTAGAGCATGGAGTGATACTGTGGGTTAGTGTATGGAGTGATACTGTGGGTTAGAGCATGGAGCAAAATTGTGAGTTAGAACATGTAGTGATAATGTGGGTTAGAGTATGGAGTGATACTGTGGGTTAGTGTATGGAGTGATACTGTGGGTTAGTGTACGGAGTGATACTGTGGGTTAGAGTATGGAGTGATACTGTGGGTTAGAGGATGGAGTGATACTGTGAGTTAGAGCATGGAGTGATACTGTGGGTTCGTGTATGGAGTGATACTGTGGGTTAGAGCATGGAGCAAAATTGTGAGTTAGAACATGGAGTGATAATGTGGGTTAGAGTATAGAGTGATACTGTGGGTTAGAGTATAGAGTGATACTGTGGGTTAGAGCATGGAGCAAAACTGTGAGTTAGATCATGGAGTGATACTGTAAGTTAAAGCATGGAGTGATAATGTGGGTTAGAGCATGGAGTGATAATGTGGGTTAGAGTATGGAGTGATACTGTGGGTGAAAGCATGGAGTAATACTGTGGGTGAGAGCATGGAGTGATGATGTGGGTTAGAGCATGGATTGATACTGTGGGTGAGAGCATGGAGTGATACTGTGGGTGAGAGCATGGAGTGATAATGTGGGTTAGAGCATCGATTGATACCGTGGGTGAGAGCATGGAGTGATATTGTGGGTTAGAGTATGCAGTGATATTGTGGGTTAGAGCATGGAGTAATAACGTGTGTTCGAGTATGGAGTGATACTGTGCTTTAGAGTATGGAGTGATACTGTGGGTTAGTGCATGGAGTGATACTGTGGGTTAGAGTATGGAGTGATAATGTGGGTTAGAGCATGGAGTGATACTGAGGGTTACAGCATGGAGTGATAATGTGGGTTAGAGTACGGAGTGATACCGTGGGTTGGAGCATGGAGTGATATTGTGGGTTCGTGTATGGAGTGATACTGTGGGTTAGAACATGGAGTGATAATGTGGGTTAGAATATGGAGTGATACTGTGGGTTAGTATATGGAGTGATACTGTGGGTTAGTGTATGGAGTGATACTGTGGGTTAGAGTATGGAGTGATACTGTGGGTTAGAGTATGGAGTGATACTGTGGGCTAGAGGATGGAGTGATACTCTGGGTTAGAGCATGGAGTGATACTGTGGGTTAGTGTCTGGAGTGATACTGTGGGTTAGAGCATGGAGCAAAATTGTGAGTTAGAACATGGAGTGATAATGTGGGTTAGAGTATGGAGTGATACTGTGGGTGAAAGCATGGAGTAATACTGTGGGTGAGAGCATGGAGTGATGATGTGGGTTAGAGCATGGATTGATACTGTGGGTGAGAGCATGGAGTGATACTGTGGGTGAGAGCATGGAGTGATAATGTGGGTTAGAGCATCGATTGATACCGTGGGTGAGATCATGGAGTGATATTGTGGGTTAGAGTATGCAGTGATATTGTGGGTTAGAGCATGGAGTAATAATGTGTGTTCGAGTATGGAGTGATACTGTGCTTTAGAGTATGGAGTGATACTGTGGGTTAGTGCATGGAGTGATACTGTGGGTTAGAGTATGGAGTGATAATGTGGGTTAGAGCATGGAGTGATACTGAGGGTTACAGCATGGAGTGATAATGTGGGTTAGAGTACGGAGTGATACCGTGGGTTGGAGCATGGAGTGATATTGTGGGTTCGTGTATGGAGTGATACTGTGGGTTAGAACATGGAGTGATAATGTGGGTTAGAGTATGGAGTGATACTGTGGGTTAGAGTATGGAGTGATACTGTGGGTTAGTGTATGGAGTGATACTGTGGGTTAGTGTATGGAGTGATACTGTGGGTTAGTGAATGGAGTGATACTGTGGGTTAGAGTATGGAGTGATACTGTGGGTTAGAGTATGGAGTGATACTGTGGGTTAGTGTATGGAGTGATACTGTGGGTTAGAGCATGGAGCAAAATTGTGAGTTAGAACATGGAGTGATAATGTGGGTTAGAGCATGGAGTGATAATGTGGGTTAGAGTATGGAGTGATACTGTGGGTGAGAGCATGGAGTGATACTGTGGGTGAGTGCATGGAGTGATGATGTGGGTTAGAGCATGGATTGATACTGTGGGTGAGAGCATGGAGTGATACTGTGGGTGAGAGAATGGAGTGATAATGTGGGTTAGAGCATCGATTGATACCGTGGGTGAGAGCATGGAGTGATACTGTGGGTTGGAGCATGGAGTGATACTGTGGGTTAGAGCATGGAGTGAAACTGTGGGTTAGAGTATGCAGTGATACTGTGGGCTAGAGAATAGAGTGATACTGTAGGTTCGAGTATGGGGTGATACTGTGGGTTAGAGCATTGAGTGATACTGTGGGTTAGAGCGTGGCGTGATAATGTGTGTTAGAGCATGTAATGATACTGTGGGGTAGAGTATGGAGTGATACTGTGGGTTAGCGTATGTAGTGATATTGTGGGTTAGAGCATGGAGTAATAATGTGTGTTAGAGTATGGAGTGATACTGTGCTTTAGAGTATGGAGTGATAATGTGGGTTAGAGCATGGAGTGATACTGTGGGTTAGTGCATGGAGTGATACTGTGGGTCAGAGCATGGAGTGATGTTGTGGGTTCGAGCACGGAGTGATAACGTGGGAAAGAGTATGGAGTGATACTGTGGGTTAGAGTATGGAGTGATAATGTGGGTTAGAGCATGGAGTGATACTGTGGGTTAGAGCATGAAGTGATACTGTGGGTTAGAGCATGGAGTGATACTGCGGGTTAGAGTATGGAGTGATACTGTGGGTTAGTGTATGGAGTGATACTATGGGTTAGTGTATGGAGTGATACTGTGGGTTAGAGCATGGAGTGATACTGTGGGTGAGAGCATGGAGTGATAATGTGGGTTAGAGGATGGAGTGATAATGTGGGTTAGAGCATGGAGTGATACTGTGGGTTAGTGTATGGAGTGATACTGTGGGTTAGAGCATGGAGCAAAATTGCGAGTTAGAACATGGAGTGATAATGTGGGTTAGATCATGGAGTGATACTGTGGGTTAGAGTATGAAGTGATACTGTGGGTTAGTGTATGGAGTGATACTGTGGGTTAGTGTATGGAGTGATACTGTGGGTTAGAGTATGGAGTGATACTGTGGGTTAGTGTATGGAGTGATACTGTGGGTTAGTGTACGGAGTGATACTGTGGGTTAGAGTATGGAGTGATACTATCGGTTAGAGGATGGAGTGATACTGTGAGTTAGAGCATGGAGTGATACTGTGGGTTCGTGTATGGAGTGATACTGTGGGTTAGAGCATGGAGCAAATTGTGAGTTAGAACATGGAGTGATAATATGGGTTAGAGCAGAGAGTGATACTGTGGGTTAGAGTATAGAGTGATACTGTGGGTTCGAGCATGGAGCAAAACTGTGAGTTAGATCATGGAGTGATACTTTAAGTTAAAGCATGGAGTGATAATGTGGGTTAGAGCATGGAGTGAAAATGTGGGTTAGAGTATGGAGTGATACTGTGGGTGAGAGCATGGAGTGATACTGTGGGTGAGAGCATGGAGTGATGATGTGGGTTAGAGCATGGATTGATACTGTGGGTGAGAGCATGGAGTGATACTGTGCGTGAGAGCATGGAGTGATAATGTGGGTTAGAGCATCGATTGATACCGTGGGTGAGAGCATGGAGTGATACTGTGGGTTAGAGCATGGAGTGATATTGTGGGTCAGAGCATGGAGTGAAAATGTGGGTTAGAGTATGCAGTGATACTGTGGGCTAGAGCATGGAGTGATACTGTAGGTTCGAGTTTGGGGTGATACTGTGGGTTAGGGCATGGAGTGATACTGTGGGTTAGAGCATGGAGTGATAATGTGTGTTAGAGCATATAAGGATACTGTGGGTTAGAGTATGGAGTGATACTGTGGGTTAGAGTATGTAGTGATATTGTGGGTTAGAGCATGGAGTAATAATGTGTGTTAGAGTATGGAGTGATACTGTGCTTTAGAGTATGGAGTGATACTGTGGGTTCGTGCATGGAGTGATACTGTGGGTGAGTGCATGGAGCGGTACTGTGGGTTAGAACATGGAGTGATGTTGTGGGTTCGAGCAAGGAGTGATAACGTGGGATAGAGTATGGAGTGATACTGTGGGTTAGAGTATGGAGTGATAATGTGGGTTAGAGCATGGAGTGATACTGAGGGTTACAGCATGGAGTGATAATGTGGGTTAGAGTATGAAGTGATACCGTGGGTTAGAGCATGGAGTGATACTGTGGGTTAGTGCATGGAGTGATACTGTGGGTTAGTGCATGGAGTGATACTGTGGGTTAGAGCATGGAGTGATGTTGTGGGTTCGAGCACGGAGTGATAACGTGGGATAGAGTATGGAGTGATACTGTGGGTTAGAGTATGGAGTGATAATGTGGGTTAGAGCATGGAGTGATACTGTGGGTTAGAGCATGAAGTGATACTGTGGGTTAGAGCATGGAGTGATACTGCGGGTTAGAGTATGGAGTGATACTGTGGGTTAGTGTATGGAGTGATACTGTGGGTTAGTGTATGGAGTGATACTGTGGGTTAGAGCATGGAGTGATACTGTGGGTGAGAGCATGGAGTGATAATGTGGGTTAGAGGATGGAGTGATAATGTGGGTTAGAGCATGGAGTGATACTGTGGGTTCGTGTATGGAGTGATACTGTGGGTTAGAGCATGGAGCAAAATTGTGAGTTAGAACATGGAGTGATAATGTGGGTTAGAGTATAGAGTGATACTCTGGGTTAGAGCATGGAGCAAAACTGTGAGTTAGATCATGGAGTGATACTGCAAGTTAAAGCATGGAGTGATAATGTGGGTTAGAGCATGGAGTGATAATGTGGGTTAGAGTATGGAGTGATACTGTGGGTGAGAGCATGGAGTGATACTGTGGGTGAGAGCATGGAGTGATGATGTGGGTTAGAGTATGGAGTGATACTGTGGGTGAGAGCATGGAGTGATACTGTGGGTGAGAGCATGGAGTGATAATGTGGGTTAGAGGATCGATTGATACCGTGGGTGAGAGCATGGAGTGATACTGTGGGTTAGAGCATGGAGTGATACTGTGGGTTAGAGCATGGAGTGAAAATGTGGGTTAGAGTATGCAGTGATACTGTGGGCTAGAGCATGGAGTGATACTGTAGATTCGAGTATGGGGTGATACTGTGGGTTAGAGCATGGAGTGATACTTTGGGTTAGAGCATGGAGTGATAATGTGTGTTAGAGCATGTAAGGATACTGTGGGTTAGAGTATGGAGTGATACTGTGGGTTAGAGTATGTTGTGATATTGTGGGTTAGAGCATGGAGTAATAATGTGTGTTAGAGTATGGAGTGATACTGTGCTTTAGAGTATGGAGTGATACTGTGGGTTAGAACATGGAGTGATGTTGTGGGTTCGAGGACGGAGTGATAACGTGGGATAGAGTATGGAGTGATAATGTGGGTTAGAGTATGGAGTGATAATGCGGGTTAGAGCATGGAGTGATACTGAGGGTTACAGCATGGAGTGATAATGTGGGTTAGAGTATGTAGTGATACCGTGGGTTAGAGAATGGAGTGATACTGTGGGTTAGTGCATGGAGTGATACTGTGGGTTAGTGCATGGAGTGATTCTCTGGGTTAGAGCATGGAGTGATGTTGTGGGTTCGAGCACGGAGTGATAACGTGGGATAGAGTATGGAGTGATACTGTGGGTTAGAGTATGAAGTGATACTGTGGGTTAGAGCATGGAGTGATACTGCGGCTTAGAGTATGGAGTGATACTGTGGGTTAGTGTATGGAGTGATACTGTGGGTTAGAGCATGGAGTGATACTGTGGGTGAGAGCATGGAGTGATAATGTGGGTTAGAGGATGGAGTGATAATGTGGGTTAGAGCATGGAGTGATACTGTGGGTTCGTGTATGGAGTGATACTGTGGGTTAGAGCATGGAGCAAATTTGTGAGTTAGAACATGGAGTGATAATGTGGGTTAGAGTATAGAGTGATACTGTGGGTTAGAGTATAGAGTGATACTGTGGGTTCGAGCATGGAGCAAAACTGTGAGTTAGATCATGGAGTGATACTGTAAGTTAAAGCATGGAGTGATAATGTGGGTTAGAGCATGGAGTGATAATGTGGGTTAGAGTATGGAGTGATACTGTGGGTGAGAGCATGGAGTAATACTGTGGGTGAGAGCATGGAGTGATGATGTGGGTTAGAGCATGGATTGATACTGTGGGTGAGAGCATGGAGTGATACTGTGGGTGAGAGCATCGAGTGATAATGTGGGTTAGAGCATCGATTGATACCGTAGGTGAGAGCATGGAGTGATATTATGGGTTAGAGTATGCAGTGATATTGTGGGTTAGAGCATGGAGTAATAATGTGTGTTCGAGTATGGAGTGATACTGTGCTTCAGAGTATGGAGTGATACTGTGGGTTAGTGCATGGAGTGATACTGTGGGTTAGTGCATGGAGTGATACTGTGGGTTAGAGCATGGAGTGATGTTGTGGGTTCGAGCACGGAGTGATAACGTGGGTTAGAGTATGGAGTGATACCGTGGGTTGGAGCATGGAGTGATACTGTGGGTTAGAGCATGGAGTGATATTGTTGGTTAGAGCATGGAGTGATACTGAGGGTTACAGCATGGAGTGATACTGTGGGTTAGAGTATGGAGTGATACTGTGGGTTAGTGTATGGAGTGATACTGTGGGTTAGAGCATGGAGTGATACTGTGGGTGAGAGCATGGAGTGATAATGTGGGTTAGAGTATGGAGTGATACTGTGGGTGAGAGCATGGAGTGATACTGTGGGTTCGTGTATGGAGTGATACTGTGGGTTAGAGCATGGAGCAAAATTGTGAGTTAGAACATGGAGTGATAATGTGGGTTAGAGTATAGAGTGATACTCTGGGTTAGAGCATGGAGCAAAACTGTGAGTTAGATCATGGAGTGATACTGCAAGTTAAAGCATGGAGTGATAATGTGGGTTAGAGCATGGAGTGATAATGTGGGTTAGAGTATGGAGTGATACTGTGGGTGAGAGCATGGAGTGATACTGTGGGTGAGAGCATGGAGTGATGATGTGGGTTAGAGTATGGAGTGATACTGTGGGTGAGAGCATGGAGTGATACTGTGGGTGAGAGCATGGAGTGATAATGTGGGTTAGAGGATCGATTGATACCGTGGGTGAGAGCATGGAGTGATACTGTGGGTTAGAGCATGGAGTGATACTGTGGGTTAGAGCATGGAGTGAAAATGTGGGTTAGAGTATGCAGTGATACTGTGGGCTAGAGCATGGAGTGATACTGTAGATTCGAGTATGGGGTGATACTGTGGGTTAGAGCATGGAGTGATACTTTGGGTTAGAGCATGGAGTGATAATGTGTGTTAGAGCATGTAAGGATACTGTGGGTTAGAGTATGGAGTGATACTGTGGGTTAGAGTATGTTGTGATATTGTGGGTTAGAGCATGGAGTAATAATGTGTGTTAGAGTATGGAGTGATACTGTGCTTTAGAGTATGGAGTGATACTGTGGGTTAGAACATGGAGTGATGTTGTGGGTTCGAGGACGGAGTGATAACGTGGGATAGAGTATGGAGTGATAATGTGGGTTAGAGTATGGAGTGATAATGCGGGTTAGAGCATGGAGTGATACTGAGGGTTACAGCATGGAGTGATAATGTGGGTTAGAGTATGTAGTGATACCGTGGGTTAGAGAATGGAGTGATACTGTGGGTTAGTGCATGGAGTGATACTGTGGGTTAGTGCATGGAGTGATTCTCTGGGTTAGAGCATGGAGTGATGTTGTGGGTTCGAGCACGGAGTGATAACGTGGGATAGAGTATGGAGTGATACTGTGGGTTAGAGTATGAAGTGATACTGTGGGTTAGAGCATGGAGTGATACTGCGGCTTAGAGTATGGAGTGATACTGTGGGTTAGTGTATGGAGTGATACTGTGGGTTAGAGCATGGAGTGATACTGTGGGTGAGAGCATGGAGTGATAATGTGGGTTAGAGGATGGAGTGATAATGTGGGTTAGAGCATGGAGTGATACTGTGGGTTCGTGTATGGAGTGATACTGTGGGTTAGAGCATGGAGCAAATTTGTGAGTTAGAACATGGAGTGATAATGTGGGTTAGAGTATAGAGTGATACTGTGGGTTAGAGTATAGAGTGATACTGTGGGTTCGAGCATGGAGCAAAACTGTGAGTTAGATCATGGAGTGATACTGTAAGTTAAAGCATGGAGTGATAATGTGGGTTAGAGCATGGAGTGATAATGTGGGTTAGAGTATGGAGTGATACTGTGGGTGAGAGCATGGAGTAATACTGTGGGTGAGAGCATGGAGTGATGATGTGGGTTAGAGCATGGATTGATACTGTGGGTGAGAGCATGGAGTGATACTGTGGGTGAGAGCATCGAGTGATAATGTGGGTTAGAGCATCGATTGATACCGTAGGTGAGAGCATGGAGTGATATTATGGGTTAGAGTATGCAGTGATATTGTGGGTTAGAGCATGGAGTAATAATGTGTGTTCGAGTATGGAGTGATACTGTGCTTCAGAGTATGGAGTGATACTGTGGGTTAGTGCATGGAGTGATACTGTGGGTTAGTGCATGGAGTGATACTGTGGGTTAGAGCATGGAGTGATGTTGTGGGTTCGAGCACGGAGTGATAACGTGGGTTAGAGTATGGAGTGATACCGTGGGTTGGAGCATGGAGTGATACTGTGGGTTAGAGCATGGAGTGATATTGTTGGTTAGAGCATGGAGTGATACTGAGGGTTACAGCATGGAGTGATACTGTGGGTTAGAGTATGGAGTGATACTGTGGTTTAGAGCATGGAGTGATACTGTGGGTTAGAGCATGGAGTGATACTGTGGGTTGGAGTATCTTGTGATATTGTGGGTTAGAGCATGGAGTAATAATGTGTGTTAGAGTATGGAGTGATACTGTGCTTTAGAGTATGGAGTGATACTGTGTGTTAGTGCATTGAGTGATACTGTGGGTTAGTGCATGGAGTGATACTGTGGGTTAGAACATGGAGTGATGTTGTGGGTTCGAGCACGGAGTGATAACGTGGGATAGAGTATGGAGTGATACTGTGGGTTAGAGTATGGAGTGATAATGTGGGTTAGAGCATGGAGTGATACTGAGGGTTACAGCATGGAGTGATAATTTGGGTTAGAGTATGGAGTGATACCGTGGGTTGGAGCATGGAGTGATATTGTGGGTTAGTGTATGGAGTGATACTGTGGGTTAGAACATGGAGTGATAATGTGGGTTAGAGTATGGAGTGATACTGTGGGTTAGAGTATGGAGTGATACTGTGGGTTAGAGCATGGAGTGATACTGCGGGTTAGAATATGGAGTGATACTGTGGGTTAGTGTATGGAGTGATACTGTGGGTTAGTGTATGGAGTGATACTGTGGGATAGAGTATGGAGTGATACTGTGGGTTAGAGTATGGAGTGATACTGTGGGCTAGAGGATGAAGTGATACTCTGGGTTAGAGCATGGAGTGATACTGTGGGTTAGTGTCTGGAGTGATACTGTGGGTTAGAGCATGGAGCAAAATTGTGAGATGGAACATGGAGTGATAATGTGGGTTAGAGTATGGAGTGATACTGTGGGTTAGTGTATGGAGTGATACTGTGGGTTAGTGTATGGAGTGATACTGTGGGTTAGTGAATGGAGTGATACTGTGGGTTAGAGTATGGAGTGATACTGTGGGTTAGAGTATGGAGTGATACTGTGGGTTAGAGGATGGAGTGATACTGTGAGTTAGAGCATGGAGTGATACTGTGGGTTAGAGCATGGAGCAAAATTGTGAGTTAGAACATGGAGTGATAATGTGGGTTAGAGCATGGAGTGATAATGTGGGTTAGAGTATGGAGTGATACTGCGGGTGAGAGCATGGAGTGATACTGTGGGTGAGAGCATGGAGTGATGATGTGGGTTAGAGCATGGATTGATACTGTGGGTGAGAGCATGGAGTGATACTGTGGGTGAGAGCATGGAGTGATAATGTGGGTTAGAGCTTCGATTGATACCGTGGGTGAGAGCATGGAGTGATACTGTGGGTTAGAGCATGGAGTGATACTGTGGGTTAGAGCATGGAGTGAAACTGTGGGTTAGAGTATGCAGTGATACTGTGGGCTAGAGAATGGAGTGATACTGTAGGTTCGAGTATGGGGTGATACTGTGGGTTAGAGCATTGAGTGATACTGTGGGTTAGAGCATGGCGTGATAATGTGTGTTAGAGCATGTAATGATACTGTGGGGTAGAGTATGGAGTGATACTGTGGGTTAGAGTATGTAGTGATATTGTGGGTTAGAGCATGGAGTAATAATGTGTGTTAGAGTATGGAGTGATACTGTGCTTTAGAGTATGGAGTGATACTGTGGGTTAGAGCATGGAGTGATACTGTGGGTTAGTGCATGGAGCGATACTGTGGGTTAGAGCATGGAGTGATGTTGTGGGTTCGAGCACGGAGTGATAACGTGGGAAAGAGTATGGAGTGATACTGTGGGTTAGAGTCTGGAGTGATAATGTGGGTTAGAGCATGGAGTGATACTGTGGGTTAGAGCATGAAGTGATACTGTGGGTTAGAGCATGGAGTGATACTGCGGGTTAGAGTATGGAGTGATACTGTGGGTTAGTGTATGGAGTGATACTATGGGTTAGTGTATGGAGTGATACTGTGGGTTAGAGCATGGAGTGATACTGTGGGTGAGAGCATGGAGTGATAATGTGGGTTAGAGGATGGAGTGATAATGTGGGTTAGAGCATGGAGTGATACTGTGGGTTAGTGTATGGAGTGATACTGTTGGTTAGAGCATGGAGCAAAATTGTGAGTTAGAACATGGAGTGATAATGTGGTTAGAGTATGGAGTGATACTGTGTGTTAGTGTATGGAGTGATACTGTGGGTTAGTGTACGGAGTGATACTGTGGGTTAGAGTATGTAGTGATACTATCGGTTAGAGGATGGAGTGATACTGTGAGTTAGAGCATGGAGTGATACTGTGGGTTAGTGTATGGAGTGATACTGTGGGTTAGAGCATGGAGCAAAATTGTGAGTTAGAACATGGAGTGATAATATGGGTTAGAGCAGAGAGTGATAATGTGGGTTAGAGTATAGAGTCATACCGTGGGTTCGAGCATGGAGCAAAACTGTGAGTTAGATCATGGAGTGATACTGTAAGTTAAAGCATGGAGTGATAATGTGGGTTAGAGCATGGAGTGAAAATGTGGGTTAGAGTATGGAGTGATACTGTGGGTGAGAGCATGGAGTGATACTGTGGGTGAGAGCATGGAGTGATGATGTGGGTTAGAGCATGGATTGATACTGTGGGTGAGAGCATGGAGTGATACTGTGCGTGAGAGCATGGGGTGATAATGTGGGTTAGAGCATCGATTGATACCGTGGGTGAGAGCATGGAGTGATACTGTGGGTGAGAGCATGGAGTGATACTGTGGGTTAGAGCATGGAGTGAAAATGTGGGTTAGAGTATGCAGTGATACTGTGGGCTAGAGCATGGAGTGATACTGCAGGTTCGAGTATGGGGTGATACTGTGGGTTAGAGCATGGAGTGATACTGTGGGTTAGAGCATGGAGTGATAATGTGTGTTAGAGCATGTAAGGATACTGTGGGTTAGAGTATGGAGTGATACTGTGGGTTAGAGTATGTAGTGATATTGTGGGTTAGAGCATGGAGTAATAATGTGTGTTAGAGTATGGAGTGATACTGTGCTTTAGATTATGGAGTGATACTGTGGGTTAGTGCATGGAGTGATACTGTGGGTTAGTGCATGGAGTGGTACTGTGGGTTAGAACATGGAGTGATGTTGTGGATTCGAGCAAGGAGTGATAACGTGGGATAGAGTATGGAGTGATACTGTGGGTTAGAGTATGGAGTGATAATGTGGGTTAGTGCATGGAGTGATACTGTGGGTTAGAGCATGAAGTGATACTGTGGGTTAGAGCATGGAGTGATACTGCGGGTTAGAGTATGGAGTGATACTGTGGGTTAGTGTATGGAGTGATACTGTGGGTTAGTGTATGGAGTGATACTGTGGGTTAGAGCATGGAGTGATAATGTGGGTTAGTGCATGGAGTGGTACTGTGGGTTAGAACATGGAGTGATAATGTGGGTTCGAGCACGGAGTGATAACGTGGGATAGAGTATGGAGTGATACTGTGGGTTAGAGTATGGAGTGATAATGTGGGTTAGAGCATGGAGTGATACTCTGGGTTAGAGCATGAAGTGATACTGTGGGTTAGAGCATGGAGTGATACTGCGGGTTAGAGTATGGAGTGATACTGTGGGTTAGTGTATGGAGTGATACTGTGGGTTAGTGTATGGAGTGATACTGTGGGTTAGAGCATGGAGTGATACTGTGGGTGAGAGCATGGAGTGATAATGTGGGTTAGAGGATGGAGTGATAATGTGGGTTAGAGCATGGAGTGATACTGTGGGTTCGTGTATGGAGTGATACTGTGGGTTAGAGCATGGAGCAAAATTGTGAGTTAGAACATGGAGTGATAATGTGGGTTAGAGTATGGAGTGATATTGTGGGTTAGTGTATGGAGTGATACTGTGGGTTAGAGCATGGAGCAAAATTGTGAGTTAGAACATGGAGTGATAATGTGGGTTAGAGTATAGAGTGATACTGTGGGTTAGAGTATAGAGTGATACTCTGGGTTAGAGCATGGAGCAAAACTGTGAGTTAGATCATGGAGTGATACTGTAAGTTAAAGCATGGAGTGATAATGTGGGTTAGAGCATGGAGTGATAATGTGGGTTAGAGTATGGAGTGATACTGTGGGTGAGAGCATGGAGTGATACTGTGGGTGAGAGCATGGAATGATGATGTGGGTTAGAGTATGGAGTGATACTGTGGGTGAGAGCATGGAGTGATACTGTGGGTGAGAGCATGGAGTGATAATGTGGGTTAGAGGATCGATGGATACCGTGGGTGAGAGCATGGAGTGATACTGTGGGTTAGTGCATGGAGTGATACTGTGGGTTAGAGCATGGAGTGAAAATGTGGGTTAGAGTATGCAGTGATACTGTGGGCTAGAGCATGGAGTGATACTGTCGGTTCGAGTATGGGGTGATACTGTGGGTTAGAGCATGGAGTGATACTTTGGGTTAGAGCATGGAGTGATAATGTGTGTTAGAGCATGTAAGGATACTGTGGGTTAGAGTATGGAGTGATATTGTGGGTTAGAGTATGTTGTGATATTGTGGGTTAGAGCATGGAGTAATAATGTGTGTTAGAGTATGGAGTGATACTGTGCTTTAGAGTATGGAGTGATACTGTGGGTTAGTGCATGGAGTGATACTGTGGGTTAGTGCATGGAGTGATACTGTGGGTTAGAACATGGAGTGATGTTGTGGGTTCGAGCACGGAGTGATAACGTGGGATAGAATATGGAGTGATAATGTGGGTTAGAGTATGGAGTGATAATGCGGGTTAGAGCATGGAGTGATACTGAGGGTTACAGCATGGAGTGATAATGTGGGTTAGAGCATGGAGTGATACCGTGGGTTAGAGCATGGAGTGATACTGTGGGTTAGTGCATGGAATGATACTGTGGGTTAGTGCATGGAGTGATACTCTGGGTTAGAGCATGTAGTGATGTTGTGGGTTCGAGCACGGAGTGATAACGTGGGATAGAGTATGGAGTGATACTGTGGGTTAGAGTATGAAGTGATACTGTGGGTTAGAGCATGGAGTGATACTGCGGCTTAGAGTATGGAGTGATACTGTGGGTTAGTGTATGGAGTGATACTGTGGGTTAGTGTATGGAGTGATACTGTGGGTTAGAGCATGGAGTGATACTGTGGGTGAGAGCATGGAGTGATAATGTGGGTTAGAGGATGGAGTGATAATGTGGGTTAGAGCATGGAGTGATACTGTGGGTTAGTGTATGGAGTGATACTGTGGGTTAGAGCATGGAGCAAAATTGTGAGTTAGAACATGGAGTGATAATGTGGGTTACAGTATGGAGTGATACTGTGGGTTAGTGTATGGAGTGATACTGTGGGTTAGTGTACGGAGTGATACTGTGGGTTAGAGTATGGAGTGATACTGTGGGTTAGAGGATGGAGTGATACTGTGAGTTAGAGCATGGAGTGATACTGTGGGTTCGTGTATGGAGTGATACTGTGGGTTAGAGCATGGAGCAAAATTGTGAGTTAGAACATGGAGTGATAATGTGGGTTAGAGTATAGAGTGATACTGTGGGTTAGAGCCTGGAGCAAAACTGTGAGTTAGATCATGGAGTGATACTGTAAGTTAAAGCATGGAGTGATAATGTGGGTTAGAGCATGGAGTGATAATGTGGGTTAGAGTATGGAGTGATACTGTGGGTGAGAGCATGGAGTAATACTGTGGGTGAGAGCATGGAGTGATGATGTGGGTTAGAGCATGGATTGATACTGTGGGTGAGAGCATGGAGTGATACTGTGGGTGAGAGCATGGAGTGATAATGTGGGTTAGAGCATCGATTGATACCGTAGGTGAGAGCATGGAGTGATATTATGGGTTAGAGTATGCAGTGATATTGTGGGTTAGAGCATGGAGTAATAATGTGTGTTCGAGTATGGAGTGATACTGTGCTTTAGAGTATGGAGTGATACTGTGGGTTAGAGCATGGAGTGATGTTGTGGGTTCGAGCACGGAGTGATAACGTGGGATAGAGTATGGAGTGATACTGTGGGTTAGAGTATGGAGTGATAATGTGGGTTAGAGCATGGAGTGATACTGAGGGTTACAGCATGGAGTGATAATGTGGGTTAGAGTATGGAGTGATACCGTGGGTTGGAGCATGGAGTGATACTGTGGGTTAGAGCATGGAGTGATATTGTGGGTTAGTGTATGGAGTGATACTGTGGGTTAGAACATGGAGTGATACTGTGGGTTAGAGTATGGAGTGATACTGTGGGTTAGAGTATGGAGTGATACTGTGGGTTAGAGCATGGAGTGATACTGCGGGTTAGAATATGGAGTGATACTGTGGGTTAGTGTATGGAGTGATACTGTGGGTTAGTGTATGGAGTGATACTGTGGGTTAGAGTATGGAGTGATACTGTGGGTTAGAGTATGGAGTGATACTGTGGGCTAGAGGATGGAGTGATACTCTGGGTTAGAGCATGGAGTGATACTGTGGGTTAGTGTCTGGAGTGATACTGTGGGTTAGAGCATGGAGCAAAATTGTGAGTTAGAACATGGAGTGATAATGTGGGTTAGAGTATGGAGTGATACTGTGGGTTAGTGTATGGAGTGATACTGTGGGTTAGTGTATGGAGTGATACTGTGGGTTAGAGGATGGAGTGATACTGTGGGTTAGAGGATGGAGTGATACTGTGGGTTAGAGGATGGAGTGATACTGTGGGTTAGAGCATGGAGTGATACTGTGGGTTAGTGTGCGGTGTGATACTGTGGGTTAGAGCATGGAGCAAAACTGTGAGTTAGATCATGGAGTGATACTGTAAGTAAAACCATGGAGTGATAATGTGGGTTAGAGCATGGAGTGATAATGTGGGTTAGAGTATGGAGTGATACTGTGGTTTAGAGTATGGAGTGATACTGTGGGTTCGAGCATGGAGTGATACTGTGGATTAGAGCATGGAGTGATAATGTGGGTTAGAGCATGGAGTGATACTGTGGGTTAGTGTATGGAGTGATACTGTGGGTTAGAGTATGGAGTGATACTGTGGGTTAGAGGATGGAGTGATACTGTGAGTTCGAGCATGGAGTGATACTGTGGGTTAGTGTATGGAGTGATACTGTGGGTTAGAGCATGGTGCAAAATTGTGAGTTAGAACATGGAGTGATAATGTGGGTTAGAGTATTTAGTGATACTGTGGGTTAGAGTACAGAGTGATACTGTGGGTTAGAGCATGGAGTGATACTGTGGTTTAGAGTATGGAGTGATACTGTGGGTGAGAGCATGGAGTGATAATGTGGGTTAGAGCATGGAGTGAGACTGTGGGTGAGAACATGGAGAAAAACTGTGGGTTAGTGCATGGAGTGATACTGTGGGTTAGAGCATGGAGTGATACTGTGGGTTAGTGTATGGAGTAATACTGTGGGTTAGTGCATGGAGCAAAATTGTGAGTTAGAGCATGGAGTGATAATGTGGGTTAGAGTATGGAGTGATACTGCGGGTGAGAGCATGGAGTGATACTGTGGGTGAGAGCATGGAGTGATGATGTGGGTTAGAGCATGGATTGATACTGTGGGTTAGAGCATGGAGCAAAATTGTGAGTTAGAACATGGAGTGATAATATGGGTTAGAGCAGAGAGTGATACTGTGGGTTAGAGTATAGAGTGATACTGTGGGTTCGAGCATGGAGCAAAACTGTGAGTTAGATCATGGAGTGATACTGTAAGTTAAAGCATGGAGTGATAATGTGGGTTAGAGCATGGAGTGATAATGTGGGTTAGAGTATGGAGTGATACTGTGGGTGAGAGCATGGAGTAATACTGTGGGTGAGAGCATGGAGTGATGATGTGGGTTAGAGCATGGATTGATACTGTGGGTGAGAGCATGGAGTGATACTGTGGGTGAGAGCACCGAGTGATAATGTGGGTTAGAGCATCGATTGATACCGTAGGTGAGAGCATGGAGTGATATTATGGGTTAGAGTATGCAGTGATATTGTGGGTTAGAGCATGGAGTAATAATGTGTGTTCGAGTATGGAGTGATACTGTGCTTCAGAGTATGGAGTGATACTGTGGGTTAGTGCATGGAGTGATACTGTGGGTTAGTGCATGGAGTGATACTGTGGGTTAGAGCATGGAGTGATGTTGTGGGTTCGAGCACGGAGTGATAACGTGGGTTAGAGTATGGAGTGATACCGTGGGTTGGAGCATGGAGTGATACTGTGGGTTAGAGCATGGAGTGATATTGTTGGTTAGAGCATGGAGTGATACTGAGGGTTACAGCATGGAGTGATACTGTGGGTTAGAGTATGGAGTGATACTGTGGTTTAGAGCATGGAGTGATACTGTGGGTTAGAGCATGGAGTGATACTGTGGGTTGGAGTATCTTGTGATATTGTGGGTTAGAGCATGGAGTAATAATGTGTGTTAGAGTATGGAGTGATACTGTGCTTTAGAGTATGGAGTGATACTGTGTGTTAGTGCATTGAGTGATACTGTGGGTTAGTGCATGGAGTGATACTGTGGGTTAGAACATGGAGTGATGTTGTGGGTTCGAGCACGGAGTGATAACGTGGGATAGAGTATGGAGTGATACTGTGGGTTAGAGTATGGAGTGATAATGTGGGTTAGAGCATGGAGTGATACTGAGGGTTACAGCATGGAGTGATAATTTGGGTTAGAGTATGGAGTGATACCGTGGGTTGGAGCATGGAGTGATATTGTGGGTTAGTGTATGGAGTGATACTGTGGGTTAGAACATGGAGTGATAATGTGGGTTAGAGTATGGAGTGATACTGTGGGTTAGAGTATGGAGTGATACTGTGGGTTAGAGCATGGAGTGATACTGCGGGTTAGAATATGGAGTGATACTGTGGGTTAGTGTATGGAGTGATACTGTGGGTTAGTGTATGGAGTGATACTGTGGGATAGAGTATGGAGTGATACTGTGGGTTAGAGTATGGAGTGATACTGTGGGCTAGAGGATGAAGTGATACTCTGGGTTAGAGCATGGAGTGATACTGTGGGTTAGTGTCTGGAGTGATACTGTGGGTTAGAGCATGGAGCAAAATTGTGAGATGGAACATGGAGTGATAATGTGGGTTAGAGTATGGAGTGATACTGTGGGTTAGTGTATGGAGTGATACTGTGGGTTAGTGTATGGAGTGATACTGTGGGTTAGAGTATGGAGTGATACTGTGGGTTAGAGGATGGAGTGATACTGTGAGTTAGAGCATGGAGTGATACTGTGGGTTAGAGCATGGAGCAAAATTGTGAGTTAGAACATGGAGTGATAATGTGGGTTAGAGCATGGAGTGATAATGTGGGTTAGAGTATGGAGTGATACTGCGGGTGAGAGCATGGAGTGATACTGTGGGTGAGAGCATGGAGTGATGATGTGGGTTAGAGCATGGATTGATACTGTGGGTGAGAGCATGGAGTGATACTGTGGGTGAGAGCATGGAGTGATAATGTGGGTTAGAGCTTCGATTGATACCGTGGGTGAGAGCATGGAGTGATACTGTGGGTTAGAGCATGGAGTGATACTGTGGGTTAGAGCATGGAGTGAAACTGTGGGTTAGAGTATGCAGTGATACTGTGGGCTAGAGAATGGAGTGATACTGTAGGTTCGAGTATGGGGTGATACTGTGGGTTAGAGCATTGAGTGATACTGTGGGTTAGAGCATGGCGTGATAATGTGTGTTAGAGCATGTAATGATACTGTGGGGTAGAGTATGGAGTGATACTGTGGGTTAGAGTATGTAGTGATATTGTGGGTTAGAGCATGGAGTAATAATGTGTGTTAGAGTATGGAGTGATACTGTGCTTTAGAGTATGGAGTGATACTGTGGGTTAGAGCATGGAGTGATACTGTGGGTTAGTGCATGGAGCGATACTGTGGGTTAGAGCATGGAGTGATGTTGTGGGTTCGAGCACGGAGTGATAACGTGGGAAAGAGTATGGAGTGATACTGTGGGTTAGAGTCTGGAGTGATAATGTGGGTTAGAGCATGGAGTGATACTGTGGGTTAGAGCATGAAGTGATACTGTGGGTTAGAGCATGGAGTGATACTGCGGGTTAGAGTATGGAGTGATACTGTGGGTTAGTGTATGGAGTGATACTATGGGTTAGTGTATGGAGTGATACTGTGGGTTAGAGCATGGAGTGATACTGTGGGTGAGAGCATGGAGTGATAATGTGGGTTAGAGGATGGAGTGATAATGTGGGTTAGAGCATGGAGTGATACTGTGGGTTAGTGTATGGAGTGATACTGTTGGTTAGAGCATGGAGCAAAATTGTGAGTTAGAACATGGAGTGATAATGTGGTTAGAGTATGGAGTGATACTGTGTGTTAGTGTATGGAGTGATACTGTGGGTTAGTGTACGGAGTGATACTGTGGGTTAGAGTATGTAGTGATACTATCGGTTAGAGGATGGAGTGATACTGTGAGTTAGAGCATGGAGTGATACTGTGGGTTAGTGTATGGAGTGATACTGTGGGTTAGAGCATGGAGCAAAATTGTGAGTTAGAACATGGAGTGATAATATGGGTTAGAGCAGAGAGTGATAATGTGGGTTAGAGTATAGAGTCATACCGTGGGTTCGAGCATGGAGCAAAACTGTGAGTTAGATCATGGAGTGATACTGTAAGTTAAAGCATGGAGTGATAATGTGGGTTAGAGCATGGAGTGAAAATGTGGGTTAGAGTATGGAGTGATACTGTGGGTGAGAGCATGGAGTGATACTGTGGGTGAGAGCATGGAGTGATGATGTGGGTTAGAGCATGGATTGATACTGTGGGTGAGAGCATGGAGTGATACTGTGCGTGAGAGCATGGGGTGATAATGTGGGTTAGAGCATCGATTGATACCGTGGGTGAGAGCATGGAGTGATACTGTGGGTGAGAGCATGGAGTGATACTGTGGGTTAGAGCATGGAGTGAAAATGTGGGTTAGAGTATGCAGTGATACTGTGGGCTAGAGCATGGAGTGATACTGCAGGTTCGAGTATGGGGTGATACTGTGGGTTAGAGCATGGAGTGATACTGTGGGTTAGAGCATGGAGTGATAATGTGTGTTAGAGCATGTAAGGATACTGTGGGTTAGAGTATGGAGTGATACTGTGGGTTAGAGTATGTAGTGATATTGTGGGTTAGAGCATGGAGTAATAATGTGTGTTAGAGTATGGAGTGATACTGTGCTTTAGATTATGGAGTGATACTGTGGGTTAGTGCATGGAGTGATACTGTGGGTTAGTGCATGGAGTGGTACTGTGGGTTAGAACATGGAGTGATGTTGTGGATTCGAGCAAGGAGTGATAACGTGGGATAGAGTATGGAGTGATACTGTGGGTTAGAGTATGGAGTGATAATGTGGGTTAGTGCATGGAGTGATACTGTGGGTTAGAGCATGAAGTGATACTGTGGGTTAGAGCATGGAGTGATACTGCGGGTTAGAGTATGGAGTGATACTGTGGGTTAGTGTATGGAGTGATACTGTGGGTTAGTGTATGGAGTGATACTGTGGGTTAGAGCATGGAGTGATAATGTGGGTTAGTGCATGGAGTGGTACTGTGGGTTAGAACATGGAGTGATAATGTGGGTTCGAGCACGGAGTGATAACGTGGGATAGAGTATGGAGTGATACTGTGGGTTAGAGTATGGAGTGATAATGTGGGTTAGAGCATGGAGTGATACTCTGGGTTAGAGCATGAAGTGATACTGTGGGTTAGAGCATGGAGTGATACTGCGGGTTAGAGTATGGAGTGATACTGTGGGTTAGTGTATGGAGTGATACTGTGGGTTAGTGTATGGAGAGATACTGTGGGTTAGAGCATGGAGTGATACTGTGGGTGAGAGCATGGAGTGATAATGTGGGTTAGAGGATGGAGTGATAATGTGGGTTAGAGCATGGAGTGATACTGTGGGTTCGTGTATGGAGTGATACTGTGGGTTAGAGCATGGAGCAAAATTGTGAGTTAGAACATGGAGTGATAATGTGGGTTAGAGTATGGAGTGATATTGTGGGTTAGTGTATGGAGTGATACTGTGGGTTAGAGCATGGAGCAAAATTGTGAGTTAGAACATGGAGTGATAATGTGGGTTAGAGTATAGAGTGATACTGTGGGTTAGAGTATAGAGTGATACTCTGGGTTAGAGCATGGAGCAAAACTGTGAGTTAGATCATGGAGTGATACTGTAAGTTAAAGCATGGAGTGATAATGTGGGTTAGAGCATGGAGTGATAATGTGGGTTAGAGTATGGAGTGATACTGTGGGTGAGAGCATGGAGTGATACTGTGGGTGAGAGCATGGAATGATGATGTGGGTTAGAGTATGGAGTGATACTGTGGGTGAGAGCATGGAGTGATACTGTGGGTGAGAGCATGGAGTGATAATGTGGGTTAGAGGATCGATGGATACCGTGGGTGAGAGCATGGAGTGATACTGTGGGTTAGTGCATGGAGTGATACTGTGGGTTAGAGCATGGAGTGAAAATGTGGGTTAGAGTATGCAGTGATACTGTGGGCTAGAGCATGGAGTGATACTGTCGGTTCGAGTATGGGGTGATACTGTGGGTTAGAGCATGGAGTGATACTTTGGGTTAGAGCATGGAGTGATAATGTGTGTTAGAGCATGTAAGGATACTGTGGGTTAGAGTATGGAGTGATATTGTGGGTTAGAGTATGTTGTGATATTGTGGGTTAGAGCATGGAGTAATAATGTGTGTTAGAGTATGGAGTGATACTGTGCTTTAGAGTATGGAGTGATACTGTGGGTTAGTGCATGGAGTGATACTGTGGGTTAGTGCATGGAGTGATACTGTGGGTTAGAACATGGAGTGATGTTGTGGGTTCGAGCACGGAGTGATAACGTGGGATAGAATATGGAGTGATAATGTGGGTTAGAGTATGGAGTGATAATGCGGGTTAGAGCATGGAGTGATACTGAGGGTTACAGCATGGAGTGATAATGTGGGTTAGAGCATGGAGTGATACCGTGGGTTAGAGCATGGAGTGATACTGTGGGTTAGTGCATGGAATGATACTGTGGGTTAGTGCATGGAGTGATACTCTGGGTTAGAGCATGTAGTGATGTTGTGGGTTCGAGCACGGAGTGATAACGTGGGATAGAGTATGGAGTGATACTGTGGGTTAGAGTATGAAGTGATACTGTGGGTTAGAGCATGGAGTGATACTGCGGCTTAGAGTATGGAGTGATACTGTGGGTTAGTGTATGGAGTGATACTGTGGGTTAGTGTATGGAGTGATACTGTGGGTTAGAGCATGGAGTGATACTGTGGGTGAGAGCATGGAGTGATAATGTGGGTTAGAGGATGGAGTGATAATGTGGGTTAGAGCATGGAGTGATACTGTGGGTTAGTGTATGGAGTGATACTGTGGGTTAGAGCATGGAGCAAAATTGTGAGTTAGAACATGGAGTGATAATGTGGGTTACAGTATGGAGTGATACTGTGGGTTAGTGTATGGAGTGATACTGTGGGTTAGTGTACGGAGTGATACTGTGGGTTAGAGTATGGAGTGATACTGTGGGTTAGAGGATGGAGTGATACTGTGAGTTAGAGCATGGAGTGATACTGTGGGTTCGTGTATGGAGTGATACTGTGGGTTAGAGCATGGAGCAAAATTGTGAGTTAGAACATGGAGTGATAATGTGGGTTAGAGTATAGAGTGATACTGTGGGTTAGAGCCTGGAGCAAAACTGTGAGTTAGATCATGGAGTGATACTGTAAGTTAAAGCATGGAGTGATAATGTGGGTTAGAGCATGGAGTGATAATGTGGGTTAGAGTATGGAGTGATACTGTGGGTGAGAGCATGGAGTAATACTGTGGGTGAGAGCATGGAGTGATGATGTGGGTTAGAGCATGGATTGATACTGTGGGTGAGAGCATGGAGTGATACTGTGGGTGAGAGCATGGAGTGATAATGTGGGTTAGAGCATCGATTGATACCGTAGGTGAGAGCATGGAGTGATATTATGGGTTAGAGTATGCAGTGATATTGTGGGTTAGAGCATGGAGTAATAATGTGTGTTCGAGTATGGAGTGATACTGTGCTTTAGAGTATGGAGTGATACTGTGGGTTAGTGCATGGAGTGATACTGTGGGTTAGTGCATGGAGTGATACTGTGGGTTAGAGCATGGAGTGATGTTGTGGGTTCGAGCACGGAGTGATAACGTGGGATAGAGTATGGAGTGATACTGTGGGTTAGAGTATGGAGTGATAATGTGGGTTAGAGCATGGAGTGATACTGAGGGTTACAGCATGGAGTGATAATGTGGGTTAGAGTATGGAGTGATACCGTGGGTTGGAGCATGGAGTGATACTGTGGGTTAGAGCATGGAGTGATATTGTGGGTTAGTGTATGGAGTGATACTGTGGGTTAGAACATGGAGTGATACTGTGGGTTAGAGTATGGAGTGATACTGTGGGTTAGAGTATGGAGTGATACTGTGGGTTAGAGCATGGAGTGATACTGCGGGTTAGAATATGGAGTGATACTGTGGGTTAGTGTATGGAGTGATACTGTGGGTTAGTGTATGGAGTGATACTGTGGGTTAGAGTATGGAGTGATACTGTGGGTTAGAGTATGGAGTGATACTGTGGGCTAGAGGATGGAGTGATACTCTGGGTTAGAGCATGGAGTGATACTGTGGGTTAGTGTCTGGAGTGATACTGTGGGTTAGAGCATGGAGCAAAATTGTGAGTTAGAACATGGAGTGATAATGTGGGTTAGAGTATGGAGTGATACTGTGGGTTAGTGTATGGAGTGATACTGTGGGTTAGTGTATGGAGTGATACTGTGGGTTAGAGGATGGAGTGATACTGTGGGTTAGAGGATGGAGTGATACTGTGGGTTAGAGGATGGAGTGATACTGTGGGTTAGAGCATGGAGTGATACTGTGGGTTAGTGTGCGGTGTGATACTGTGGGTTAGAGCATGGAGCAAAACTGTGAGTTAGATCATGGAGTGATACTGTAAGTAAAACCATGGAGTGATAATGTGGGTTAGAGCATGGAGTGATAATGTGGGTTAGAGTATGGAGTGATACTGTGGTTTAGAGTATGGAGTGATACTGTGGGTTCGAGCATGGAGTGATACTGTGGATTAGAGCATGGAGTGATAATGTGTGTTAGAGCATGGAGTGATACTGTGGGTTAGTGTATGGAGTGATACTGTGGGTTAGAGTATGGAGTGATACTGTGGGTTAGAGGATGGAGTGATACTGTGAGTTCGAGCATGGAGTGATACTGTGGGTTAGTGTATGGAGTGATACTGTGGGTTAGAGCATGGTGCAAAATTGTGAGTTAGAACATGGAGTGATAATGTGGGTTAGAGTATTTAGTGATACTGTGGGTTAGAGTACAGAGTGATACTGTGGGTTAGAGCATGGAGTGATACTGTGGTTTAGAGTATGGAGTGATACTGTGGGTGAGAGCATGGAGTGATAATGTGGGTTAGAGCATGGAGTGAGACTGTGGGTGAGAACATGGAGAAAAACTGTGGGTTAGTGCATGGAGTGATACTGTGGGTTAGAGCATGGAGTGATACTGTGGGTTAGTGTATGGAGTAATACTGTGGGTTAGTGCATGGAGCAAAATTGTGAGTTAGAACATGGAGTGATAATGTGGGTTAGAGTATAGAGTGATACTGTGGGTTAGAGTATAGAGTGATACTGTGGGTTAGAGCATGGAGCAAAACTGTGAGTTAGATCATGGAGTGATACTGTAAGTTAAAGCATGGAGTGATAATGTGGGTTCGAGCATGGAGTGATAATGTGGGTTAGAGTATGGAGTGATACTGTGGGTGAGAGCATGGAGTGATACTGTGGGTGAGAGCATGGAGTGGTAATGTGGGTTAGAGCATGGATTGATACTGTGGGTGAGAGCATGGAGTGATACTGTGGGTGAGAGCAAGGAGTAATAATGTGGGTTAGAGCATCGATTGATACCGTGGGTGAGATCATGGAGTGATACTGTGGGTTACAGCATGGAGTGATACTGTGGGTTAGAGCATGGAGTGAAACTGTGGGTTAGAGTATGCAGTGATACTGTCGGCTAGAGCATGGAGTGATACTGTGGGTTCGAGTATGGAGTGATAATGTGGGTTAGAGTATGTAGTGATATTGTGGGTTAGAGCATGCAGTAATAATGTGTGTTAGGGTATGGAGTGATATTGTGCGTTAGAGTATGGAGTGATACTGTGGGTTAGTGCATGGAGTGATACTGTGGGTTAGTGCATGGAGTGATACCGTGGGTTAGAGCATGGAGTGATGTTGTGGGTTCGAGCACGGAGTGATAATGTGGGTTAGAGTATGGAGTGATACTGTGGGTGAGAGCATGGAGTGATACTGTGGGTTAGACCATGGAGTGATACTGTGGGTTAGAGCATGGAGTGATATTGTGGGTTAGTGTATGGAGTGATACTGTGGGTTCGAGTATGGGGTGATACTGTGGGTTAGAGCATGGAGTGATACTTTGGGTTCGAGCATGGAGTGATAATGTGTGTTAGAGCATGTAAGGATACTGTGGGTTAGAGTATGGAGTGATACTGTGGGTTAGAGTATGTTGTGATATTGTGGGTTAGAGCATGGAGTAATAATGTGTGTTAGAGTATGGAGTGATACTGTGCTTTAGAGTATGGAGTGATACTGTGGGTTAGTGCATGGAGTGATACTGTGGGTTAGTGCATGGAGTGATACTGTGGGTTAGAACATGGAGTGATGTTGTGGGTTCGAGCACGGAGTGATAACGTGGGATAGAGTATGGAGTGATAATGTGGGTTAGAGTATGGAGTGATAATGCGGGTTAGAGCATGGAGTGATACTGAGGGTTACAGCATGGAGTGATAATGTGGATTAGAGTATGGAGTGATACCGTGGGTTAGAGAATGGAGTGATACTGTGGGTTAGTGCATGGAGTGATACTGTGGGTTAGTGCATGGAGTGATACTCTGGGTTAGAGCATGGAGTGATGTTGTGGGTTCGAGCACGGAGTGATAACGTGGGATAGAGTATGGAGTGATACTGTGGGTTAGAGTATGAAGTGATACTGTGGGTTAGAGCATGGAGTGATACTCTGGGTTAGTGTATGGAGTGATACTGTGGGTTAGTGTATGGAGTGATACTGTGGGTTAGAGCATGGAGTGATACTGTGGGTGAGAGCATGGAGTGATAATGTGGGTTAGAGGATGGAGTGATAATGTGTGTTAGAGCATGGAGTGATACTGTGGGTTAGTGTATGGAGTGATACTGTGGGTTAGAGCATGGAGCAAAATTGTGAGTTAGATCATGGAGTGATAATGTGGGTTAGAGTATGGAGTGATACTGTGGGTTAGTGTATGGAGTGATACTGTGGGTTAGTGTACGGAGTGATACTGTGGGTTAGAGTATGGAGTGATACTGTGGGTTAGAGGATGGAGTGATACTGTGAGTTAGAGCAGGGAGTGATACTGTGGGTTCGTGTATGGAGTGATACTGTGGGTTAGAGCATGGAGCAAATTTGTGAGTTAGAACATGGAGTGATAATGTGGGTTAGAGTATAGAGTGATACTGTGGGTTAGAGTATAGAGTGATACTGTGGGTTAGAGCATGGAGCAAAACTGTGAGTTAGATCATGGAGTGATACTGTAAGTTAAAGCATGGAGTGATAATGTGGGTTAGAGCATGGAGTGATAATGTGGGTTAGAGTATGGAGTGATACTGTGGGTGAGAGCATGGAGTAATACTGTGGGTGAGAGCATGGAGTGATGATGTGGGTTAGAGCATGGATTGATAGTGTGGGTGAGAGCATGGAGTGATACTGTGGGTGAGAGCATGGAGTGATAATGTGGGTTAGAGCATCGATTGATACCGTAGGTGAGAGCATGGAGTGATATTATGGGTTAGAGTATGCAGTGATATTGTGGGTTTGAGCATGGAGTAATAATGTGTGTTCGAGTATGGAGTGATACTGTGCTTTAGAGTATGGAGTGATACTGTGGGTTAGTGCATGGAGTGATACTGTGGGTTAGTGCATGGAGTGATACTGTGGGTTAGAGCATGGAGTGATGTTGTGGGTTCGAGCACGGAGTGATAACGTGGGATAGAGTATGGAGTGATACTGTGGGTTAGAGTATGGAGTGATAATGTGGGTTAGAGCATGGAGTGATACTGAGGGTTACAGCATGGAGTGATAATGTGGGTTAGAGTATGGAGTGATACCGTGGGTTGGAGCATGGAGTGATACTGTGGGTTAGAGCATGGAGTGATATTGTGGGTTAGAGCATGGAGTGATACTGTGGGTTACAGCATGGAGTGATACTGTGGGTTAGAGTATGGAGTGATACTGTGGTTTAGAGCATGGAGTGATACTGTGGGTTAGAGTATGGAGTGATACTGTGGGTTAGAGTATGGAGTGATACTGTGGGTTAGAGCATGGAGTGATACTGCGGGTTAGAGTATGGAGTGATACTGTGGGTTAGTGTATGGAGTGATACTGTGGGTTAGTGTATGGAGTGATACTGTGGGTTAGAGCATGGAGTGATACTGTGGGTGAGAGCATGGAGTGATAATGTGGGTTAGAGGATGGAGTGATAATGTGGGTTAGAGCATGGAGTGATACTGTGGGTTCGTGTATGGAGTGATACTGTGGGTTAGAGCATGGAGCAAAATTGTGAGTTAGAACATGGAGTGATAATGTGGGTTAGAGTATGGAGTGATACTGTGGGTTAGTGTATGGAGTGATACTGTGGGTTAGTGCACGGAGTGATACTGTGGGTTAGAGTATGGAGTGATACTGTGGGTTAGAGGATGGAGTGATACTGTGAGTTAGAGCATGGAGTGATACTGTGGGTTAGTGTATGGAGTGATACTGTGGGTTAGAGCATGGAGCAAAATTGTGAGTTAGAACATGGAGTGATAATGTGGGTTAGAGTATAGAGTGATACTGTGGGTTAGAGTATAGAGTGATACTCTGGGTTAGAGCATGGAGCAAAACTGTGAGTTAGATCATGGAGTGATACTGTAAGTTAAAGCATGGAGTGATAATGTGGGTTAGAGCATGGAGTGATAATGTGGGTTAGAGTATGGAGTGATACTGTGGGTGAGAGCATGGAGTGATACTGTGGGTGAGAGCATGGAGTGATGATGTGGGTTATAGTATGGAGTGATACTGTGGGTGAGAGCATGGAGTGATACTGTGGGTGAGAGCATGGAGTGATAATGTGGGTTAGAGGATCGATTGATACCGTGGGTGAGAGCATGGAGTGATACTGTGGGTTAGAGCATGGAGTGATACTGTGGGTTAGAGCATGGAGTGAAAATGTGGGTTAGAGTATGCAGTGATACTGTGGGCTAGAGCATGGAGTGATACTGTAGGTTCGAGTATGGGGTGATACTGTGGGTTAGAGCATGGAGTGATACTTTGGGTTAGAGCATGGAGTGATAATGTGTGTTAGAGCATGTAAGGATACTGTGGGTTAGAGTATGGAGTGATACTGTGGGTTAGAGTATGTTGTGATACTGTGGGTTAGTGCATGGAGTGATACTGTGGGTTAGTGCATGGAGTGATACTGTGGGTTAGAACATGGAGTGATGTTGTGGGTTCGAGCACGGAGTGATAACGTGGGATAGAGTATGGAGTGATAATGCGGGTTAGAGCATGGAGTGATACTGAGGGTTACAGCATGGAGTGATAATGTGGGTTAGAGTATGGAGTGATACCGTGGGTTAGAGCATGGAGTGATACTGTGGGTTAGTGCATGGAGTGATACTGTGGGTTAGTGCATGGAGTGATACTCTGGGTTAGAGCATGGAGTGATGTTGTGGGTTCGAGCACGGAGTGATAACGTGGGATAGAGTATGGAGTGATACTGTGGGTTAGAGTATGAAGTGATACTGTGGGTTAGAGCATGGAGTGATACTGCGGCTTAGAGTATGGAGTGATACTGTGGGTTAGAGCATGGAGTGATACTGTGGGTGAGAGCATGGAGTGATAATGTGGGTGAGAGGATGGAGTGATAATGTGGGTTCGAGCATGGAGTGATACTGTGGGTTAGTGTATGGAGTGATACTGTGGGTTAGAGCATGGAGCAAAATTGTGAGTTAGAACATGGAGTGATAATGTGGGTTAGAGTATGGAGTGATACTGTGGGTTAGTGTATGGAGTGATACTGTGGGTTAGTGTACGGAGTGATACTGTGGGTTAGAGTATGGAGTGATACTGTGGGTTAGAGGATGGAGTGATACTGTGAGTTAGAGCATGGAGTGATACTGTGGGTTCGTCTATGGAGTGATACTGTGGGTTAGAGCATGGAGCAAATTTGTGAGTTAGAACATGGAGTGATAATGTGGGTTAGAGTATAGAGTGATACTGTGGGTTAGAGTATAGAGTGATACTGTGGGTTAGAGCATGGAGCAAAACTGTGAGTTAGATCATGGAGTGATACTGTAAGTTAAAGCATGGAGTGATAATGTGGGTTAGAGCATGGAGTGATAATGTGGGTTAGAGTATGGAGTGATACTGTGGGTGAGAGCATGGAGTAATACTGTGGGTGAGAGCATGGAGTGATAATGTGGGTTAGAGCATCGATTGATACCGTAGGTGAGAGCATGGAGTGATATTATGGGTTAGAGTATGCAGTGATATTGTGGGTTAGAGCATGGAGTAATAATGTGTGTTCGAGTATGGAGTGATACTGTGCTTTAGAGTATGGAGTGATACTGTGGGTTCGTGCATGGAGTGATACTGTGGATTAGGGCATGGAGTGATACTGTGGGTTAGAGCTTGGAGTGATACTGTGGGTGAGAGCATGGAGTGATAATGTGGGTTAGAGGATGGAGTGATAATGTGGGTTAGAGCATGGAGTGATACTGTGGGTTAGTGTATGGAGTGATACTGTGGGTTAGAGCATGGAGCAAAATTGTGAGTTAGAACATGGAGTGATAATGTGGATTAGAGTATGGAGTGATACTGTGGGTTAGTGTATGGAGTGATACTGTGGGTTAGTGTACGGAGTGATACTGTGGGTTAGAGTATGGAGTGATACTGTGGGTTAGAGGATGGAGTGATACTGTGAGTTAGAGCATGGAGTGATACTGTGGGTTCGTGTATGGAGTGATACTGTGGGTTAGAGCATAGAGCAAAATTGTGAGTTAGAACATGGAGTGATAATGTGGGTTAGAGTATAGAGTGATACTGTGGGTTAGAGTATAGAGTGATACTGTGGGTTAGAGCATGGAGCAAAACTGTGAGTTAGATCATGGAGTGATACTGTAAGTTAAAGCATGGAGTGATAATGTGGGTTAGAGCATGGAGTGATGATGTGGGTTAGAGCATGGATTGATACTGTGGGTGAGAGCATGGAGTGATACTGTGGGTTAGAGTATGCAGTGATATTGTGGGTTAGAGCATGGAGTAATAATGTGTGTTCGAGTATGGAGTGATACTGTGCTTTAGAGTATGGAGTGATACTGTGGGTTAGTGCATGGAGTGATACTGTGGGTTAGTGCATGGAGTGATACTGTGGGTTAGAGCATGGAGTGATGTTGTGGGTTCGAGCATGGAGTGATAACGTGGGATAGAGTATGGAGTGATACTGTGGGTTAGAGTATGGAGTGATAATGTGGGTTAGAGCATGGAGTGATACTGAGGGTTACAGCATGGAGTGATAATGTGGGTTAGAGTACGGAGTGATACCGTGGGTTGGAGCATGGAGTGATATTGTGGGTTCGTGTATGGAGTGATACTGTGGGTTAGAACATGGAGTGATAATGTGGGTTAGAGTATGGAGTGATACTGTGGGTTAGAGTATGGAGTGATACTGTGGGTTAGAGCATGGAGTGATACTGCGGGTTAGAATATGGAGTGATACTGTGGGTTAGTATATGGAGTGATACTGTGGGTTAGTGTATGGAGTGATACTGTGGGTTAGAGTATGGAGTGATACTGTGGGTTAGAGTATGGAGTGATACTGTGGGCTAGAGGATGGAGTGATACTCTGGGTTAGAGCATGGAGTTTTACTGTGGGTTAGTGTCTGGAGTGATACTGTGGGTTAGAGCATGGAGCAAAATTGTGAGTTAGAACATGGAGTGATAATGTGGGTTAGAGCATGGAGTGATAATGTGGGTTAGAGTATGGAGTGATACTGTGGGTGAGAGCATGGAGTGATACTGTGGGTGAGAGCATGGAGTGATGATGTGGGTTAGAGCATGGATTGATACTGTGGGTGAGAGCATGGAGTGATACTGTGGGTGAGAGCATGGAGTGATAATGTGGGTTAGAGCATCGATTGATACCGTGGGTGAGAGCATGGAGTGATACTGTGGGTTGGAGCATGGAGTGATACTGTGGGTTAGAGCATGGAGTGAAACTGTGGGTTAGAGTATGCAGTGATACTGTGAGCTAGAGAATGGAGTGATACTGTAGGTTCGAGTATAGGGTGATACTGTGGGTTAGAGCATTGAGTGATACTGTGGGTTAGAGCATGGCGTGATAATGTGTGTTAGAGCATGTAATGATACTGTGGGGTAGAGTATGGAGTGATACTGTGGGTTAGAGTATGTAGTGATATTGTGGGTTAGAGCATGGAGTAATAATGTGTGTTAGAGTATGGAGTGATACTGTGCTTTAGAGTATGGAGTGATACTGTGGGTTAGAGCATGGAGTGATACTGTGGGTTAGTGCATGGAGTGATACTGTGGGTCAGAGCATGGAGTGATGTTGTGGGTTCGAGCACGGAGTGATAACGTGGGAAAGAGTATGGAGTGATACTGTGGGTTAGAGTATGGAGTGATAATGTGGGTTAGAGCATGGAGTGATACTGTGGGTTAGAGCATGAAGTGATACTGTGGGTTAGAGCATGGAGTGATACTGCGGGTTAGAGTATGGAGTGATACTGTGGGTTAGTGTATGGAGTGATACTATGGGTTAGTGTATGGAGTGATACTGTGGGTTAGAGCATGGAGTGATACTGTGGGTGAGAGCATGGAGTGATAATGTGGGTTAGAGGATGGAGTGATAATGTGGGTTAGAGCATGGAGTGATACTGTGGGTTAGTGTATGGAGTGATACTGTGGGTTAGAGCATGGAGCAAAATTGCGAGTTAGAACATGGAGTGATAATGTGGGTTAGATCATGGAGTGATACTGTGGGTTAGAGTATGAAGTGATACTGTGGGTTAGTGTATGGAGTGATACTGTGGGTTAGTGTATGGAGTGATACTGTGGGTTAGAGTATGGAGTGATACTGTGGGTTAGTGTATGGAGTGATACTGTGGGTTAGTGTACGGAGTGATACTGTGGGTTAGAGTATGGAGTGATACTATCGGTTAGAGTATGGAGTGATACTGTGAGTTAGAGCATGGAGTGATACTGTGGGTTAGTGTATGGAGTGATACTGTGGGTTAGAGCATGGAGCAAAATTGTGAGTTAGAACATGGAGTGATAATGTGGGTTAGAGTATGGAGTGATACTGTGGGTTAGAGTATAGAGTGATACTGTGGGTTAGAGCATGGAGCAAAACTGTGAGTTAGATCATGGAGTGATACTGTAAGTTAAAGCATGGAGTGATAATGTGGGTTAGAGCATGGAGTGATAATGTGGGTTAGAGTATGGAGTGATACTGTGGGTGAGAGCATGGAGTAATACTGTGGGTGAGAGCATGGAGTGATAATGTGGGTTAGAGCATCGATTGATACCGTAGGTGAGAGCATGGAGTGATATTATGGGTTAGAGTATGCAGTGATATTGTGGGTTAGAGCATGGAGTAATAATGTGTGTTCGAGTATGGAGTGATACTGTGCTTTAGAGTATGGAGTGATACTGTGGGTTCGTGCATGGAGTGATACTGTGGATTAGGGCATGGAGTGATACTGTGGGTTAGAGCTTGGAGTGATACTATGGGTGAGAGCATGGAGTGATAATGTGGGTTAGAGGATGGAGTGATAATGTGGGTTAGAGCATGGAGTGATACTGTGGGTTAGTGTATGGAGTGATACTGTGGGTTAGAGCATGGAGCAAAATTGTGAGTTAGAACATGGAGTGATAATGTGGGTTAGAGTATGGAGTGATACTGTGGGTTAGTGTATGGAGTGATACTGTGGGTTAGTGTACGGAGTGATACTGTGGGTTAGAGTATGGAGTGATACTGTGGGTTAGAGGATGGAGTGATACTGTGAGTTAGAGCATGGAGTGATACTGTGGGTTCGTGTATGGAGTGATACTGTGGGTTAGAGCATAGAGCAAAATTGTGAGTTAGAACATGGAGTGATAATGTGGGTTAGAGTATAGAGTGATACTGTGGGTTAGAGTATAGAGTGATACTGTGGGTTAGAGCATGGAGCAAAACTGTGAGTTAGATCATGGAGTGATACTGTAAGTTAAAGCATGGAGTGATAATGTGGGTTAGAGCATGGAGTGATAATGTGGGTTAGAGTATGGAGTGATACTGTGGGTGAAAGCATGGAGTAATACTGTGGGTGAGAGCATGGAGTGATGATGTGGGTTAGAGCATGGATTGACACTGTGGGTGAGAGCATGGAGTGATACTGTGGGTTAGAGTATGCAGTGATATTGTGGGTTAGAGCATGGAGTAATAATGTGTGTTCGAGTATGGAGTGATACTGTGCTTTAGAGTATGGAGTGATACTGTGGGTTAGTGCATGGAGTGATACTGTGGGTTAGTGCATGGAATGATACTGTGGGTTAGAGCATGGAGTGATGTTGTGGGTTCGAGCATGGAGTGATAACGTGGGATAGAGTATGGAGTGATACTGTGGGTTAGAGTATGGAGTGATAATGTGGGTTAGAGCATGGAGTGATACTGAGGGTTACAGCATGGAGTGATAATGTGGGTTAGAGTACGGAGTGATACCGTGGGTTGGAGCATGGAGTGATATTGTGGGTTCGTGTATGGAGTGATACTGTGGGTTAGAACATGGAGTGATAATGTGGGTTAGAGTATGGAGTGATACTGTGGGTTAGAATATGGAGTGATACTGTGGGTTAGAGCATGGAGTGATACTGCGGGTTAGAATATGGAGTGATACTGTGGGTTAGTATATGGAGTGATACTGTGGGTTAGTGTATGGAGTGATACTGTGGGTTAGAGTATGGAGTGATACTGTGGGTTAGAGTATGGAGTGATACTGTGGGCTAGAGGATGGAGTGATACTCTGGGTTAGAGCATGGAGCTTTACTGTGGGTTAGTGTCTGGAGTGATACTGTGGGTTAGAGCATGGAGCAAAATTGTGAGTTTGAACATGGAGTGATAATGTGGGTTAGAGCATGGAGTGATAATGTGGGTTAGAGTATGGAGTGATACTGTGGGTGAGAGCATGGAGTGATACTGTGGGTGAGAGCATGGAGTGATGATGTGGGTTAGAGCATGGATTGATACTGTGGGTGAGAGCATGGAGTGATACTGTGGGTGAGAGCATGGAGTGATAATGTGGGTTAGAGCATCGATTGATACCGTGGGTGAGAGCATGGAGTGATACTGTGGGTTGGAGCATGGAGTGATACTGTGGGTTAGAGCATGGAGTGAAACTGTGGGTTAGAGTATGCAGTGATACTGTGGGCTAGAGAATGGAGTGATACTGTAGGTTCGAGTATAGGGTGATACTGTGGGTTAGAGCATTGAGTGATACTGTGGGTTAGAGCATGGCGTGATAATGTGTGTTAGAGCATGTAATGATACTGTGGGGTAGAGTATGGAGTGATACTGTGGGTTAGAGTATGTAGTGATATTGTGGGTTAGAGCATGGAGTAATAATGTGTGTTAGAGTATGGAGTGATACTGTGCTTTAGAGTATGGAGTGATACTGTGGGTTAGAGCATGGAGTGATACTGTGGGTTAGTGCATGGAGTGATACTGTGGGTCAGAGCATGGAGTGATGTTGTGGGTTCGAGCACGGAGTGATAACGTGGGAAAGAGTATGGAGTGATACTGTGGGTTAGAGTATGGAGTGATAATGTGGGTTAGAGCATGGAGTGATACTGTGGGTTAGAGCATGAAGTGATACTGTGGGTTAGAGCATGGAGTGATACTGCGGGTTAGAGTATGGAATGATACTGTGGGTTAGTGTATGGAGTGATACTATGGGTTAGTGTATGGAGTGATACTGTGGGTTAGAGCATGGAGTGATACTGTGGGTGAGAGCATGGAGTGATAATGTGGGTTAGAGGATGGAGTGATAATGTGGGTTAGAGCATGGAGTGATACTGTGGGTTAGTGTATGGAGTGATACTGTGGGTTAGAGCATGGAGCAAAATTGCGAGTTAGAACATGGAGTGATAATGTGGGTTAGATCATGGAGTGATACTGTGGGTTAGAGTATGAAGTGATACTGTGGGTTAGTGTATGGAGTGATACTGTGGGTTAGTGTATGGAGTGATACTGTGGGTTAGAGTATGGAGTGATACTGTGGGTTAGTGTATGGAGTGATACTGTGGGTTAGTGTACGGAGTGATACTGTGGGTTAGAGTATGGAGTGATACTATCGGTTAGAGTATGGAGTGATACTGTGAGTTAGAGCATGGAGTGATACTGTGGGTTAGTGTATGGAGTGATACTGTGGGTTAGAGCATGGAGCAAAATTGTGAGTTAGAACATGGAGTGATAATATGGGTTAGAGCAGAGAGTGATACTGTGGGTTAGAGTATAGAGTGATACTGTGGGTTCGAGCATGGAGCAAAACTGTGAGTTAGATCATGGAGTGATACTGTAAGTTAAAGCATGGAGTGATAATGTGGGTTAGAGCATGGAGTGAAAATGTGGGTTAGAGTATGGAGTGATACTGTGGGTGAGAGCATGGAGTGATACTGTGGGTGAGAGCATGGAGTGATGATGTGGGTTAGAGCATGGATTGATACTGTGGGTGAGAGCATGGAGTGATACTGTGCGTGAGAGCATGGAGTGATAATGTGGGTTAGAGCATCGATTGATACCGTGGGTGAGAGCATGGAGTGATACTGTGGGTTAGAGCATGGAGTGATACTGTGGGTTAGAGCATGGAGTGAAAATGTGGGTTAGAGTATGCAGTGATACTGTGGGCTAGAGCATGGAGTGATACTGTAGGTTCGAGTATGGGGTGATACTGTGTGTTAGGGCATGGAGTGATTCTGTGGGTTAGAGCATGGAGTGATAATGTGTGTTAGAGCATGTAAGGATACTGTGGGTTAGAGTATGGAGTGATACTGTGGGTTAGAGTATGTAGTGATATTGTGGGTTAGAGCATGGAGTAATAATGTGTGTTAGAGTATGGAGTGATACTGTGCTTTAGAGTATGGAGTGATACTGTGGGTTCGTGCATGGAGTGATACTGTGGGTTAGTGCATGGAGCGGTACTGTGGGTTAGAACATGGAGTGACGTTGTGGGTTCGAGCAAGGAGTGATAACGTGGGATAGAGTATGGAGTGATACTGTGGGTTAGAGTATGGAGTGATAATGTGGGTTAGAGCATGGAGTGATACTGAGGGTTACAGCATGGAGTGATAATGTGGGTTAGAGTATGAAGTGATACCGTGGGGTAGAGCATGGAGTGATACTGTGGGTTAGTGCATGGAGTGATACTGTGGGTTAGTGCATGGAGTGATACTGTGGGTTAGAGCATGGAGTGATGTTGTGAGTTCGAGCACGGAGTGATAACGTGGGATAGAGTATGGAGTGATACTGTGGGTTAGAGTATGGAGTGATAATGTGGGTTAGAGCATGGAGTGATACTGTGGGTTAGAGCAAGAAGTGATACTGTGGGTTAGAGCATTGAGTGATACTGCGGGTTAGAGTATGGAGTGATACTGTGGGTTAGTGTATGGAGTGATACTGTGGGTTAGTGTATGGAGTGATACTGTGGGTTAGAGCATGGAGTGATACTGTGGGTGAGAGCATGGAGTGATAATGTGGGTTAGAGGATGGAGTGATAATGTGGGTTAGAGCATGGAGTGATACTGTGGGTTCGTGTATGGAGTGATACTGTGGGTTAGAGTATGGAGCAAAATTGTGAGTTAGAACATGGAGTGATAATGTGGGTTAGAGTATGGAGTGATACTGTGGGTTAGTGTATGGAGTGATACTGTGGGTTAGTGTACGGAGTGATACTGTGGGTTAGAGTATGGAGTGATACTGTGGGTTAGAGAATGGAGTGATACTGTGAGTTAGAGCATGGAGTGATACTGTGGGTTAGTGTATGGAGTGATACTGTGGGTTAGAGCATGGAGCAAAATTGTGAGTTAGAACATGGAGTGATAATGTGGGTTAGAGTATAGAGTGATACTGTGGGTTAGAGTATAGAGTGATATTCTGGGTTAGAGCATGGAGCAAAACTGTGAGTTAGATCATGGAGTGATACTGTAAGTTAAAGCATTGAGTGATAATGTGGGTTAGAGCATGGAGTGATAATGTGGGTTAGAGTATGGAGTGATACTGTGGGTGAGAGCATGGAGTGATACTGTGGGTGAGAGCATGGAGTGATGATGTGGGTTAGAGTATGGAGTGATACTGTGGGTGAGAGCATGGAGTGATACTGTGGGTTAGAGCATGGAGTGAAAATGTGGTTAGAGTATGCAGTGATACTGTGGGCTAGAGCATGGAGTGATACTGCAGATTCGAGTATGGGGTGATACTGTGGGTTAGAGCATGGAGTATTACTTTGGGTTAGAGCATGGAGTGATAATGTGTGTTAGAGCATGTAAGGATACTGTGGGTTAGAGTATGGAGTGATACTGTGGGTTAGAGTATGTTGTGATATTGTGGGTTAGAGCATGGAGTAATAATGTGTGTTAGAGTATGGAGTGATACTGTGCTTTAGAGTATGGAGTGATACTGTGGGTTAGTGCATGGAGTGATACTGTGGGTTAGTGCATGGAGTGATACTGTGGGTTAGAACATGGAGTGATGTTGTGGGTTCGAGCACGGAGTGATAACGTGGGATAGAGTATGGAGTGATAATGTGGGTTAGAGTATGGAGTGATAATGCGGGTTAGAGCATGGAGTGATACTGAGGGTTACAGCATGGAGTGATAATGTGGGTTAGAGTATGGGGTGATACCGTGGGTTAGAGAATGGAGTGATACTGTGGGTTAGTGCATGGAGTGATACTGTGGGTTAGTGCATGGAGTGATACTCTGGGTTAGAGCATGGAGTGATGTTGTGGGTTCGAGCACGGAGTGATAACGTGGGATAGAGTATGGAGTGATACTGTGGGTTAGAGTATGAAGTGATACTGTGGGTTAGAGCATGGAGTGATACTGCGGCTTAGAGTATGGAGTGATACTGTGGGTTAGTGTATGGAGTGATACTGTGGGTTAGTGTATGGAGTGATACTGTGGGTTGGAGCATGGAGTGATACTGTGGGTGAGAGCATGGAGTGATAATGTGGGTTAGAGGATGGAGTGATAATGTGGGTTAGAGCATGGAGTGATACTGTGGGTTCGTGTATGGAGTGATACTGTGGGTTAGAGCATGGAGCAAATTTGTGAGTTAGAACATGGAGTGATAATGTGGGTTAGAGTATAGAGTGATACTGTGGGTTAGAGTATAGAGTGATACTGTGGGTTCGAGCATGGAGCAAAACTGTGAGTTAGATCATGGAGTGATACTGTAAGTTAAAGCATGGAGTGATAATGTGGGTTAGAGCATGGAGTGATAATGTGGGTTAGAGTATGGAGTGATACTGTGGGTGAGAGCATGGAGTAATACTGTGGGTGAGAGCATGGAGTGATGATGTGGGTTAGAGCATGGATTGATACTGTGGGTGAGAGCATGGAGTGATACTGTGGGTGAGAGCATGGAGTGATAATGTGGGTTAGAGCATCGATTGATACCGTAGGTGAGAGCATGGAGTGATATTATGGGTTAGAGTATGCAGTGATATTGTGGGTTAGAGCATTGAGTAATAATGTGTGTTCGAGTATGGAGTGATACTGTGCTTTAGAGTATGGAGTGATACTGTGGGTTAGTGCATGGAGTGATACTGTGGGTTAGTGCATGGAGTGATACTGTGGGTTAGAGCATGGAGTGATGTTGTGGGTTCGAGCACGGAGTGATAACGTGGGATAGAGTATGGAGTGATACTGTGGGTTAGAGTATGGAGTGATAATGTGGGTTAGAGCATGGAGTGATACTGAGGGTTACAGAATGGAGTGATAATGTGGGTTAGAGTATGGAGTGATACCGTGGGTTGGAGCATGGAGTGATACTGTGGGTTAGAGCATGGAGTGATATTGTGGGTTAGAGCATGGAGTGATACTGAGGGTTACAGCATGGAGTGATACTGTGGGTTAGAGTATGGAGTGATACTGTGGTTTAGAGCATGGAGTGATACTGTGGGTTAGAGTATGGAGTGATACTGTGGGTTAGAGCATGGAGTGATACTTTGGGTTAGAGCATGGAGTGATAATGTGTGTTAGAGCATGTAAGGATACTGTGGGTTAGAGCATGGAGTGATACTGTGGGTTAGAGTATCTTGTGATATTGTGGGTTAGAGCATGGAGTAATAATGTGTGTTAGAGTATGGAGTGATACTGTGCTTTAGAGTATGGAGTGATACTGTGTGTTAGTGCATTGAGTGATACTGTGGGTTAGTGCATGGAGTGATACTGTGGGTTAGAACATGGAGTGATGTTGTGGGTTCGAGCACGGAGTGATAACGTGGGATAGAGTATGGAGTGATAATGTGGGTTAGAGTATGGAGTGAAAATGCGGGTTAGAGCATGGAGTGATACTGAGGGTTACAGCATGGTGTGATAATGTGGGTTAGAGTATGGAGTGATACCGTGGGTTAGAGCATGGAGTGATACTGTGGGTTAGTGCATGGAGTGATACTGTGGGTTAGTGCATGGAGTGATACTCTGGGTTAGAGCATGGAGTGATGTTGTGGGTTCGAGCACGGAGTGATAACGTGGGATAGAGTATGGAGTGATACTGTGGGTTAGAGTATGAAGTGATACTGTGGGTTAGAGCATGGAGTGATACTGCGGCTTAGAGTATGGAGTGATACTGTGGGTTAGTGTATGGAGTGATACTGTGGGTTAGTGTATGGTGTGATACTGTGGGTTAGAGCTTGGAGTGATACTGTGGGTGATTGCATGGAGTGATAATGTGGGTTAGAGGATGGAGTGATAATGTGGGTTAGAGCATGGAGTGATACTGTGGGTTAGTGTATGGAGTGATACTGTGGGTTAGAGCATGGAGCAAAATTGTGAGTTAGAACATGGAGTGATAATGTGGGTTAGAGTATGGAGTGATACTGTGGGTTAGTGTATGGAGTGATACTGTGGGTTAGTGTACGGAGTGATACTGTGGGTTAGAGTATGGAGTGATACTGTGGGTTAGAGGATGGAGTGATACTGTGAGTTCGAGCATGGAGTGATACTGTGGGTTCGTGTATGGAGTGATACTGTGGGTTAGAGCATGGAGCAAAATTGTGAGTTAGAACATGGAGTGATAATGTGGGTTAGAGTTTGGAGTGATACTGTGGGTGAGAGCATGGAGTAATACTGTGGGTGAGAGCATGGAGTGATGATGTGGGTTAGAGCATGGATTGATACTGTGGGTGAGAGCATGGAGTGATACTGTGGGTGAGAGCATGGAGTGATAATGTGGGTTAGAGCATCGATTGATACCGTGGGTGAGAGCATGGAGTGATATTGTGGGTTAGAGTATGCAGTGATATTGTGGTTTAGAGCATGGAGTAATAATGTGTGTTCGAGTATGGAGTGATACTGTGCTTTAGAGTATGGAGTGATACTGTGGGTTAGTGCATGGAGTGATACTGTGGGTTAGTGCATGGAGTGATACTGTGGGTTAGAGCATGGAGTGATGTTGTGGGTTCGAGCACGGAGTGATAACGTGGGATAGAGTATGGAGTGATACTGTGGGTTAGAGTATGGAGTGATAATGTGGGTTAGAGCATGGAGTGATACTGAGGGTTACAGCATGGAGTTATAATGTGGGTTAGAGTATGGAGTGATACCGTGGGTTGGAGCATGGAGTGATATTGTGGGTTAGTGTATGGAGTGATACTGTGGGTTAGAACACGGAGTGATAATGTGGGTTAGAGTATGGAGTGATACTGTGGGTTAGAGTATGGAGTGATACTGTGGGTTAGAGCATGGAGTGATACTGCGGGTTAGAATATGGAGTGATACTGTGGGTTAGTGTATGGAGTGATACTGTGGGTTAGTGTATGGAGTGATACTGTGGGTTAGAGTATGGAGTGATACTGTGGGTTAGAGTATGGAGTGATACTGTGGGCTAGAGGATGGAGTGATACTCTGGGTTAGAGCATGGAGTGATACTGTGGGTTAGTGTCTGGAGTGATACTGTGGGTTAGAGCATGGAGCAAAATTGTGAGATGGAACATGGAGTGATAATGTGGGTTAGAGTATGGAGTGATACTGTGGGTTAGTGTATGGAGTGATACTGTGGGTTAGTGTATGGAGTGATACTGTGGGTTAGTGAATGGAGTGATACTGTGGGTTAGAGTATGGAGTGATACTGTGGGTTAGAGTATGGAGTGATACTGTGGGTTAGAGGATGGAGTGATACTGTGAGTTAGAGCATGGAGTGATACTGTGGGTTAGAGCATGGAGCAAAATTGTGAGTTAGAACATGGAGTGATAATGTGGGTTAGAGTATGGAGTGATACTGCGGGTGAGAGCATGGAGTGATGATGTGGGTTAGAGCATGGATTGATACAGTGGGTGAGAGCATGGAGTGATACTGTGGGTGAGAGCATGGAGTGATAATGTGGGTTAGAGCATCGATTGATACCGTGGGTGAGAGCATGGAGTGATACTGTGGGTTAGAGCATGGAGTGATACTGTGGGTTCGAGCATGGAGTGAAACTGTGGGTTAGAGTATGCAGTGATACTGTGGGCTAAAGAATGGAGTGATACTGTAGGTTCGAGTATGGGGTGATACTGTGGGTTAGAGCATTGAGTGATACTGTGGGTTAGAGCATGGCGTGATAATGTGTGTTAGAGCATGTAATGATACTGTGGGGTAGAGTATGGAGTGATACTGTGGGTTAGAGTATGTCGTGATATTGTGGGTTAGAGCATGGAGTAATAATGTGTGTTAGAGTATGGAGTGATACTGTGCTTTAGAGGATGGAGTGATACTGTGGGTTAGAGCATGGAGTGATACTGTGGGTTAGTGCATGGAGTGATACTGTGGGTTAGAGCATGGAGTGATGTTGTGGGTTCGAGCACGGAGTGATAACGTGGGGAAGAGTATGGAGTGATACTGTGGGTTAGAGTCTGGAGTGATAATGTGGGTTAGAGCATGGAGTGATATTGAGGGTTACAGCATGGAGTGATAATGTGGGTTAGAGTATGGAGTGATACCGTGGGTTGGAGCATGGAGTGATATTGTGGGTTAGTGTATGGAGTGATACTGTGGGTTAGAACACGGAGTGATAATGTGGGTTAGAGTATGGAGTGATACTGTGGGTTAGAGCATGGAGTGATACTGCGGGTTAGAATATGGAGTGATACTGTGGGTTAGTGTATGGATTGATACTGTGGGTTAGTGTATGGAGTGATACTGTGGGTTAGAGTATGGAGTGATACTGTGGGTCAGAGTATGGAGTGATACTGTGGGCTAGAGGATGGAGTGATACTCTGGGTTAGAGCATGGAGTGATACTGTGGGTTAGTGTCTGGAGTGATACTGTGGGTTAGAGCATGGAGCAAAATTGTGAGATGGAACATGGAGTGATAATGTGGGTTAGAGTATGGAGTGATACTGTGGGTTAGTGTATGGAGTGATACTGTGGGTTAGTGTATGGAGTGATACTGTGGGTTAGTGAATGGAGTGATACTGTGGGTTAGAGTATGGAGTGATACTGTGGGTTAGAGTATGGAGTGATACTGTGGGTTAGAGGATGGAGTGATACTGTGAGTTAGAGCATGGAGTGATACTGTGGGTTAGAGCATGGAGCAAAATTGTGAGTTAGAACATGGAGTGATAATGTGGGTTAGAGTATGGAGTGATACTGCGGGTGAGAGCATGGAGTGATGATGTGGGTTAGAGCATGGATTGATACTGTGGGTGAGAGCATGGAGTGATACTGTGGGTGAGAGCATGGAGTGATAATGTGGGTTAGAGCATCGATTGATACCGTGGGTGAGAGCATGGAGTGATACTGTGGGTTAGAGCATGGAGTGATACTGTGGGTTAGAGCATGGAGTGAAACTGTGGGTTAGAGTATGCAGTGATACTGTGGGCTAGACAATGGAGTGATACTGTAGGTTCGAGTATGGGGTGATACTGTGGGTTAGAGCATTGAGTGATACTGTGGGTTAGAGCATGGCGTGATAATGTGTGTTAGAGCATGTAATGATACTGGTGGGGTAGACTATGGAGTGATACTGTGGGTTAGAGTATGTAGTGATATTGTGGGTTAGAGCATGGAGTAATAATGTGTGTTAGAGTATGGAGTGATACTGTGCTTTAGAGGATGGAGTGATACTGTGGGTTAGAGCATGGGGTGATACTGTGGGTTAGTGCATGGAGTGATACTGTGGGTTAGAGCATGGAGTGATGTTGTGGGTTCGAGCACGGAGTGATAACGTGGGAAAGAGTATGGAGTGATACTGTGGGTTAGAGTCTGGAGTGATAATGTGGGTTAGAGCATGGAGTGATACTGTGGGTTAGAGCATGAAGTGATACTGTGGGTTAGAGCATGGAGTGATACTGCGGGTTAGAGTATGGAGTGATACTGTGGGTTAGTGTATGGAGTGATACTATGGGTTAGTGTATGGAGTGATACTGTGGGTTAGAGCATGGAGTGATACTGTGGGTGAGAGCATGGAGTGATAATGTGGGTTAGAGGATGGAGTGATAATGTGGGTTAGAGCATGGAGTGATACTTTGGGTTAGTGTATGGAGTGATACTGTGGGTTAGAACATGGAGTGATAATGTGGGTTAGAGTATGGAGTGATACTGTGGGTTAGTGTACGGAGTGATACTGTGGGTTAGAGTATGGAGTGATACTATCGGTTAGAGGATGGAGTGATACTGTGAGTTAGAGCATGGTGTGATACTGTGGGTTAGTGTATGGAGTGATACTGTGGGTTAGAGCATGGAGCAAAATTGTGAGTTAGAACATGGAGTGATAATATGGGTTAGAGCAGAGAGTGATACTGTGGGTTAGAGTATAGAGTGATACCGTGGGTTCGAGCATGGAGCAAAACTGTGAGTTAGATCATGGAGTGATACTGTAAGTTAAAGCATGGAGTGATAATGTGGGTTAGAGCATGGAGTGAAAATGTGGGTTAGAGTATGGAGTGATACTGTGGGTGAGAGCATGGAGTGATACTGTGGGTGAGAGCATGGAGTGATGATGTGGGTTAGAGCATGGATTGATACTGTGGGTGAGAGCATGGAGTGATACTGTGCGTGAGAGCATGGGGTGATAATGTGGGTTAGAGCATCGATTGATACCGTGGGTGAGAGCATGGAGTGATACTGTGGGTGAGAGCATGGAGTGATACGTTGGGTTAGAGCATGGAGTGAAAATGTGGGTTAGAGTATGCAGTGATACTGTGGGCTAGAGCATGGAGTGATACTGTAGGTTCGAGTATGGGGTGATACTGTGGGTTAGAGCATGGAGTGATACTGTGGGTTAGAGCATGGAGTGATAATGTGTGTTAGAGCATGTAAGGATACTGTGGGTTAGAGTATGGAGTGATACTGTGGGTTAGAGTATGTAGTGATATTGTGGGTTAGAGCATTGAGTAATAATGTGTGTTAGAGTATGGAGTGATACTGTGCTTTAGATTATGGAGTGATACTGTGGGTTAGTGCATGGAGTGATACTGTGGGTTAGTGCATGGAGTGGTACTGTGGGTTAGAACATGGAGTGATGTTGTGGGTTCGAGCAAGGAGTGATAACGTGGGATAGAGTATGGAGTGATACTGTGGGTTAGAGTATGGAGTGATAATGTGGGTTAGTGCATGGAGTGATACTGAGGGTTAAAGCATGGAGTGATAATGTGGGTTCGAGCACGGAGTGATAACGTGGGATAGAGTATGGAGTGATACTGTGGGTTAGAGTATGGAGTGATAATGTGGGTTAGAGCATGGAGTGATACTGTGGGTTAGAGCATGAAGTGATACTGTGGGTTAGAGCATGGAGTGATACTGCGGGTTAGAGTATGGAGTGATACTGTGGGTTAGTGTATGGAGTGATACTGTGGGTTAGTGTATGGAGTGATACTGTGGGTTAGAGCATGGAGTGATACTGTGGGTGAGAGCATGGAGTGATAATGTGGGTTAGAGGATGGAGTGATACTGTGGGTTAGAGCATGGAGTGATACTGTGGGTGAGAGCATGGAGTGATAATGTGGGTTAGAGTATGGAGTGATATTGTGGGTTAGTGTATGGAGTGATACTGTGGGTTAGAGCATGGGGCAAAATTGTGAGTTAGAACATGGAGTGATAATGTGGGTTAGAGTATAGAGTGATACTGTGGGTTAGAGTATAGAGTGATACTCTGGGTTAGAGCATGGAGCAAAACTGTGAGTTAGATCATGGAGTGATACTGTAAGTTAAAGCATGGAGTGATAATGTGGGTTAGAGCATGGAGTGATAATGTGGGTTAGAGTATGGAGTGATACTGTGGGTGAGAGCATGGAGTGATACTGTGGGTGAGAGCATGGAATGATGATGTGGGTTAGAGTATGGAGTGATACTGTGGGTGAGAGCATGGAGTGATACTGTGGGTGAGAGCATGGAGTGATAATGTGGGTTAGAGGATCGATTGATACCGTGGGTGAGAGCATGGAGTGATACTGTGGGTTAGAGCATGGAGTGATACTGTGGGTTAGAGCATGGAGTGAAAATGTGGGTTAGAGGATGGAGTGATAATGTGGGTTAGAGCATGGAGTGATACTGTGGGTTAGTGTATGGAGTGATACTGTGGATTAGAGCATGGAGCAAAATTGTGAGTTAGAACATGGAGTGATAATGTGGGTTAGAGTATGGAGTGATACTGTGGGTTAGTGTATGGAGTGATACTGTGTGTTAGTGTACGGAGTGATACTGTGGGTTACAGTATGGAGTGATACTATCGGTTAGAGGATGGAGTGATACTGTGAGTTAGAGCATGGAGTGATACTGTGGGTTAGTGTATGGAGTGATACTGTGGGTTAGAGCATGGAGCAAAATTGTGAGTTAGAACATGGAGTGATAATATGGGTTAGAGCAGAGAGTGATACTGTGGGTTAGAGTATAGAGTGATACCGTGGGTTCGAGCATGGAGCAAAACTGTGAGTTAGATCATGGAGTGATACTGTGGGTGAGAGCATGGAGTGATGATGTGGGTTAGAGCATGGATTGATACTGTGGGTGAGAGCATGGAGTGATACTGTGCGTGAGAGCATGGGGTGATAATGTGGGTTAGAGCATCGATTGATACCGTGGGTGAGAGCATGGAGTGATACTGTGGGTGAGAGCATGGAGTGATACTGTGGGTTAGAACATGGAGTGAAAATGTGGGTTAGAGTATGCAGTGATACTGTGGGCTAGAGCATGGAGTGATACTGTAGGTTCGAGTATGGGGTGATACTGTAGGTTAGAGCATGGAGTGATACTGTGGGTTAGAGCATGGAGTGATAATGTGTGTTAGAGCATGTAAGGATACTGTGGGTTAGAGTATGGAGTGATACTGTGGGTTAGAGTATGTAGTGATATTGTGGGTTAGAGCATGGAGTAATAATGTGTGTTCGAGCAAGGAGTGATAACGTGGGATAGAGTATGGAGTGATACTGTGGGTTAGAGTATGGAGTGATAATGTGGGTTAGTGCATGGAGTGATACTGAGGGTTACAGCATGGAGTGATAATGTGGGTTCGAGCACGGAGTGATAACGTGGGATAGAGTATGGAGTGATACTGTGGGTTAGAGTATGGAGTGATAATGTGGGTTAGAGCATGGAGTGATACTGTGGGTTAGAGCATGAAGTGATACTGTGGGTTAGAGCATGGAGTGATACTGCGGGTTAGAGTATGGAGTGATACTGTGGGTTAGTGTATGGAGTGATACTGTGGGTTAGTGTATGGAGTGATACTGTGGGTTAGAGCATGGAGTGATACTGTGGGTGAGAGCATGGAGTGATAATGTGGGTTAGAGGATGGAGTGATAATGTGGGTTAGAGCATGGAGTGATACTGTGGGTTCGTGTATGGAGTGATATTGTGGGTTAGAGCATGGAGCAAAATTGTGAGTTAGAACATGGAGTGATAATGTGGGTTAGAGTATGGAGTGATATTGTGGGTTAGTGTAGGGAGTGATACTGTGGGTTAGAGCATGGAGTGATACTGTGGGAAAGAGTATGGAGTGATACTGTGGGTTAGAGTCTGGAGTGATAATGTGGGTTAGAGCATGGAGTGATACTGTGGGTTAGAGCATGAAGTGATACTTTGGGTTAGAGCATGGAGTGATACTGCGGGTTAGAGTATGGAGTGATACTGTGGGTTAGTGTATGGAGTGATACTATGGGTTAGTGTATGGAGTGATACTGTGGGTTAGAGCATGGAGTGATACTGTGGGTGAGAGCATGGAGTGATAATGTGGGTTAGAGGATGGAGTGATAATGTGGGTTAGAGCATGGAGTGATACTTTGGGTTAGTGTATGGAGTGATACTGTGGGTTAGAACATGGAGTGATAATGTGGGTTAGAGTATGGAGTGATACTGTGGGTTAGTGTACGGAGTGATACTGTGGGTTAGAGTATGGAGTGATACTATCGGTTAGAGGATGGAGTGATACTGTGAGTTAGAGCATGGAGTGATACTGTGGGTTAGTGTATGGAGTGATACTGTGGGTTAGAGCATGGAGCAAAATTGTGAGTTAGAACATGGAGTGATAATATGGGTTAGAGCAGAGAGTGATACTGTGGGTTAGAGTATAGAGTGATACCGTGGGTTCGAGCATGGAGCAAAACTGTGAGTTAGATCATGGAGTGATACTGTAAGTTAAAGCATGGAGTGATAATGTGGGTTAGAGCATGGAGTGAAAATGTGGGTTAGAGTATGGAGTGATACTGTGGGTGAGAGCATGGAGTGATACTGTGGGTGAGAGCATGGAGTGATGATGTGGGTTAGAGCATGGATTGATACTGTGGGTGAGAGCATGGAGTGATACTGTGCGTGAGAGCATGGGGTGATAATGTGGGTTAGAGCATCGATTGATACCGTGGGTGAGAGCATGGAGTGATACTGTGGGTGAGAGCATGGAGTGATACGTTGGGTTAGAGCATGGAGTGAAAATGTGGGTTAGAGTATGCAGTGATACTGTGGGCTAGAGCATGGAGTGATACTGTAGGTTCGAGTATGGGGTGATACTGTGGGTTAGAGCATGGAGTGATACTGTGGGTTAGAGCATGGAGTGATAATGTGTGTTAGAGCATGTAAGGATACTGTGGGTTAGAGTATGGAGTGATACTGTGGGTTAGAGTATGTAGTGATATTGTGGGTTAGAGCATTGAGTAATAATATGTGTTAGAGTATGGAGTGATACTGTGCTTTAGATTATGGAGTGATACTGTGGGTTAGTGCATGGAGTGATACTGTGGGTTAGTGCATGGAGTGGTACTGTGGGTTAGAACATGGAGTGATGTTGTGGGTTCGAGCAAGGAGTGATAACGTGGGATAGAGTATGGAGTGATACTGTGGGTTAGAGTATGGAGTGATAATGTGTGTTAGTGCATGGAGTGATACTGAGGGTTAAAGCATGGAGTGATAATGTGGGTTCGAGCACGGAGTGATAACGTGGGATAGAGTATGGAGTGATACTGTGGGTTAGAGTATGGAGTGATAATGTGGGTTAGAGCATGGAGTGATACTGTGGGTTAGAGCATGAAGTGATACTGTGGGTTAGAGCATGGAGTGATACTGCGGGTTAGAGTATGGAGTGATACTGTGGGTTAGTGTATGGAGTGATACTGTGGGTTAGTGTATGGAGTGATACTGTGGGTTAGAGCATGGAGTGATACTGTGGGTGAGAGCATGGAGTGATAATGTGGGTTAGAGGATGGAGTGATACTGTGGATTGGAGCATGGAGTGATACTGTGGGTGAGAGCATGGAGTGATAATGTGGGTTAGAGTATGGAGTGATATTGTGGGTTAGTGTATGGAGTGATACTGTGGGTTAGAGCATGGGGCAAAATTGTGAGTTAGAACATGGAGTGATAATGTGGGTTAGAGTATAGAGTGATACTGTGGGTTAGAGTATAGAGTGATACTCTGGGTTAGAGCATGGAGCAAAACTGTGAGTTAGATCATGGAGTGATACTGTAAGTTAAAGCATGGAGTGATAATGTGGGTTAGAGCATGGAGTGATAATGTGGGTTAGAGTATGGAGTGATACTGTGGGTGAGAGCATGGAGTGATACTGTGGGTGAGAGCATGGAATGATGATGTGGGTTAGAGTATGGAGTGATACTGTGGGTGAGAGCATGGAGTGATACTGTGGGTGAGAGCATGGAGTGATAATGTGGGTTAGAGGATCGATTGATACCGTGGGTGAGAGCATGGAGTGATACTGTGGGTTAGAGCATGGAGTGATACTGTGGGTTAGAGCATGGAGTGAAAATGTGGGTTAGAGGATGGAGTGATAATGTGGGTTAGAGCATGGAGTGATACTGTGGGTTAGTGTATGGAGTGATACTGTGGATTAGAGCATGGAGCAAAATTGTGAGTTAGAACATGGAGTGATAATGTGGGTTAGAGTATGGAGTGATACTGTGGGTTAGTGTATGGAGTGATACTGTGTGTTAGTGTACGGAGTGATACTGTGGGTTACAGTATGGAGTGATACTATCGGTTAGAGGATGGAGTGATACTGTGAGTTAGAGCATGGAGTGATACTGTGGGTTAGTGTATGGAGTCATACTGTGGGTTAGAGCATGGAGCAAAATTGTGAGTTAGAACATGGAGTGATAATATGGGTTAGAGCAGAGAGTGATACTGTGGGTTAGAGTATAGAGTGATACCGTGGGTTCGAGCATGGAGCAAAACTGTGAGTTAGATCATGGAGTGATACTGTAAGTTAAAGCATGGAGTGATAATGTGGGTTAGAGCATGGAGTGAAAATGTGGGTTAGAGTATGGAGTGATACTGTGGGTGAGAGCATGGAGTGATACTGTGGGTGAGAGCATGGAGTGATGATGTGGGTTAGAGCATGGATTGATACTGTGGGTGAGAGCATGGAGTGATACTGTGCGTGAGAGCATGGGGTGATAATGTGGGTTAGAGCATCGATTGATACCGTGGGTGAGAGCATGGAGTGATACTGTGGGTGAGAGCATGGAGTGATACTGTGGGTTAGAACATGGAGTGAAAATGTGGGTTAGAGTATGCAGTGATACTGTGGGCTAGAGCATGGAGTGATACTGTAGGTTCGAGTATGGGGTGATACTGTAGGTTAGAGCATGGAGTGATACTGTGGGTTAGAGCATGGAGTGATAATGTGTGTTAGAGCATGTAAGGATACTGTGGGTTAGAGTATGGAGTGATACTGTGGGTTAGAGTATGTAGTGATATTGTGGGTTAGAGCATGGAGTAATAATGTGTGTTCGAGCAAGGAGTGATAACGTGGGATAGAGTATGGAGTGATACTGTGGGTTAGAGTATGGAGTGATAATGTGGGTTAGTGCATGGAGTGATACTGAGGGTTACAGCATGGAGTGATAATGTGGGTTCGAGCACGGAGTGATAACGTGGGATAGAGTATGGAGTGATACTGTGGGTTAGAGTATGGAGTGATAATGTGGGTTAGAGCATGGAGTGATACTGTGGGTTCGTGTATGGAGTGATACTGTGGGTTAGAGCATGGAGCAAAATTGTGAGTTAGAACATGGAGTGATAATGTGGGTTAGAGTATGGAGTGATATTGTGGGTTAGTGTAGGGAGTGATACTGTGGGTTAGAGCATGGAGTGATACTGTGGGAAAGAGTATGGAGTGATACTGTGGGTTAGAGTCTGGAGTGATAATGTGGGTTAGAGCATGGAGTGATACTGTGGGTTAGAGCATGAAGTGATACTGTGGGTTAGAGCATGGAGTGATACTGCGGGTTAGAGTATGGAGTGATACTGTGGGTTAGTGTATGGAGTGATACTATGGGTTAGTGTATGGAGTGATACTGTGGGTTAGAGCATGGAGTGATACTGTGGGTGAGAGCATGGAGTGATAATGTGGGTTAGAGGATGGAGTGATAATGTGGGTTAGAGCATGGAGTGATACTGTGGGTTAGTGTATGGAGTGATACTGTGGGTTAGAGCATGGAGCAAAATTGTGAGTTAGAACATGGAGTGATAATGTGGGTTAGAGTATGGAGTGATACTGTGGGTTAGTGTATGGAGTGATACTGTGGGTTAGTGTACGGAGTGATACTGTGGGTTAGAGTATGGAGTGATACTATCGGTTAGAGGATGGAGTGATACTGTGAGTTAGAGCATGGAGTGATACTGTGGGTTAGTGTATGGAGTGATACTGTGGGTTAGAGCATGGAGCAAAATTGTGAGTTAGAACATGGAGTGATAATATGGGTTAGAGCAGAGAGTGATACTGTGGGTTAGAGTATAGAGTGATACCGTGGGTTCGAGCATGGAGCAAAACTGTGAGTTAGATCATGGAGTGATACTGTAAGTTAAAGCATGGAGTGATAATGTGGGTTAGAGCATGGAGTGAAAATGTGGGTTAGAGTATGGAGTGATACTGTGGGTGAGAGCATGGAGTGATACTGTGGGTGAGAGCATGGAGTGATGATGTGGGTTAGAGCATGGATTGATACTGTGGGTGAGAGCATGGAGTGATACTGTGCGTGAGAGCATGGGGTGATAATGTGGGTAAGAGCATCGATTGATACCGTGGGTGAGAGCATGGAGTGATACTGTGGGTGAGAGCATGGAGTGATACGTTGGGTTAGAGCATGGAGTGAAAATGTGGGTTAGAGTATGCAGTGATACTGTGGGCTAGAGCATGGAGTGATACTGTAGGTTCGAGTATGGGGTGATACTGTGGGTTAGAGCATGGAGTGATACTGTGGGTTAGAGCATGGAGTGATAATGTGTGTTAGAGCATGTAAGGATACTGTGGGTTAGAGTATGGAGTGATACTGTGGGTTAGAGTATGTAGTGATATTGTGGGTTAGAGCATTGAGTAATAATGTGTGTTAGAGTATGGAGTGATACTGTGCTTTAGATTATGGAGTGATACTGTGGGTTAGTGCATGGAGTGATACTGTGGGTTAGTGCATGGAGTGGTACTGTGGGTTAGAACATGGAGTGATGTTGTGGGTTCGAGCAAGGAGTGATAACGTGGGATAGAGTATGGAGTGATACTGTGGGTTAGAGTATGGAGTGATAATGTGGGTTAGTGCATGGAGTGATACTGAGGGTTAAAGCATGGAGTGATAATGTGGGTTCGAGCACGGAGTGATAACGTGGGATAGAGTATGGAGTGATACTGTGGGTTAGAGTATGGAGTGATAATGTGGGTTAGAGCATGGAGTGATACTGTGGGTTAGAGCATGAAGTGATACTGTGGGTTAGAGCATGGAGTGATACTGCGGGTTAGAGTATGGAGTGATACTGTGGGTTAGTGTATGGAGTGATACTGTGGGTTAGTGTATGGAGTGATACTGTGGGTTAGAGCATGGAGTGATACTGTGGGTGAGAGCATGGAGTGATAATGTGGGTTAGAGGATGGAGTGATACTGTGGGTTAGAGCATGGAGTGATACTGTGGGTGAGAGCATGGAGTGATAATGTGGGTTAGAGTATGGAGTGATATTGTGGGTTAGTGTATGGAGTGATACTGTGGGTTAGAGCATGGAGCAAAATTGTGAGTTAGAACATGGAGTGATAATGTGGGTTAGAGTATAGAGTGATACTGTGGGTTAGAGTATAGAGTGATACTCTGGGTTAGAGCATGGAGCAAAACTGTGAGTTAGATCATGGAGTGATACTGTAAGTTAAAGCATGGAGTGATAATGTGGGTTAGAGCATGGAGTGATAATGTGGGTTAGAGTATGGAGTGATACTGTGGGTGAGAGCATGGAGTGATACTGTGGGTGAGAGCATGGAATGATGATGTGGGTTAGAGTATGGAGTGATACTGTGGGTGAGAGCATGGAGTGATACTGTGGGTGAGAGCATGGAGTGATAATGTGGGTTAGAGGATCGATTGATACCGTGGGTGAGAGCATGGAGTGATACTGTGGGTTAGAGCATGGAGTGATACTGTGGGTTAGAGCATGGAGTGAAAATGTGGGTTAGAGGATGGAGTGATAATGTGGGTTAGAGCATGGAGTGATACTGTGGGTTAGTGTATGGAGTGATACTGTGGGTTAGAGCATGGAGCAAAATTGTGAGTTAGAACATGGAGTGATAATATGGGTTAGAGCAGAGAGTGATACTGTGGGTTAGAGTATAGAGTGATACCGTGGGTTCGAGCATGGAGCAAAACTGTGAGTTAGATCATGGAGTGATACTGTAAGTTAAAGCATGGAGTGATAATGTGGGTTAGAGCATGGAGTGAAAATGTGGGTTAGAGTATGGAGTGATACTGTGGGTGAGAGCATGGAGTGATACTGTGGGTGAGAGCATGGAGTGATGATGTGGGTTAGAGCATGGATTGATACTGTGGGTGAGAGCATGGAGTGATACTGTGCGTGAGAGCATGGGGTGATAATGTGGGTTAGAGCATCGATTGATACCGTGGGTGAGAGCATGGAGTGATACTGTGGGTGATAGCATGGAGTGATACTGTGGGTTAGAACATGGAGTGAAAATGTGGGTTAGAGTATGCAGTGATACTGTGGGCTAGAGCATGGAGTGATACTGTAGGTTCGAGTATGGGGTGATACTGTAGGTTAGAGCATGGAGTGATACTGTGGGTTAGAGCATGGAGTGATAATGTGTGTTAGAGCATGTAAGGATACTGTGGGTTAGAGTATGGAGTGATAATGTGGGTTAGAGTATGTAGTGATATTGTGGGTTAGAGCATGGAGTAATAATGTGTGTTCGAGCAAGGAGTGATAACGTGGGATAGAGTATGGAGTGATACTGTGGGTTAGAGTATGGAGTGATAATGTGGGTTAGTGCATGGAGTGATACTGAGGGTTACAGCATGGAGTGATAATGTGGGTTCGAGCACGGAGTGATAACGTGGGATAGAGTATGGAGTGATACTGTGGGTTAGAGTATGGAGTGATAATGTGGGTTAGAGCATGGAGTGATACTGTGGGTTAGAGCATGAAGTGATACTGTGGGTTAGAGCATGGAGTGATACTGCGGGTTAGAGTATGGAGTGATACTGTGGGTTAGTGTATGGAGTGATACTGTGGGTTAGTGTATGGAGTGATACTGTGGGTTAGAGCATGGAGTGATACTGTGGGTGAGAGCATGGAGTGATAATGTGGGTTAGAGGATGGAGTGATAATGTGGGTTAGAGCATGGAGTGATACTGTGGGTTCGTGTATGGAGTGATACTGTGGGTTAGAGCATGGAGCAAAATTGTGAGTTAGAACATGGAGTGATAATGTGGGTTAGAGTATGGAGTGATATTGTGGGTTAGTGTAGGGAGTGATACTGTGGGTTAGAGCATGGAGCAAAATTGTGAGTTAGAACATGGAGTGATAATGTGGGTTAGAGTATAGAGTGATACTGTGGGTTAGAGTATAGAGTGATACTCTGGGTTAGAGCATGGAGCAAAACTGTGAGTTAGATCATGGAGTGATACTGTAAGTTAAAGCATGGAGTGATAATGTGGGTTAGAGCATGGAGTGATAATGTGGGTTAGAGTATGGAGTGATACTGTGGGTGAGAGCATGGAGTGATACTGTGGGTGAGAGCATGGAATGATGATGTGGGTTAGAGTATGGAGTGATACTGTGGGTGAGAGCATAGAGTGATACTGTGGGTGAGAGCATGGAGTGATAATGTGGGTTAGAGGATCGATTGATACCGTGGGTGAGAGCATGGAGTGATACTGTGGGTGAGTGCATGGAGTGATACTGTGGGTTAGAGCATGGAGTGAAAATGTGGATTAGAGTATGCAGTGATACTGTGGGCTAGAGCATGGAGTGATACTGTAGGTTCGAGTATGGGGTGATACTGTGGGTTAGAGCATGGAGTGATACTTTGGGTTAGAGCATGGAGTGATAATGTGTGTTAGAGCATGTAAGGATACTGTGGGTTAGAGTATGGAGTGATACTGTGGGTTAGAGTATGTTGTGATATTGTGGGTTAGAGCATGGAGTAATAATGTGTGTTAGAGTATGGAGTGATACTGTGCTTTAGAGTATGGAGTGATACTGTGGGTTAGTGCATGGAGTGATACTGTGGGTTAGTGCATGGAGTGATACTGTGGGTTAGAACATGGGGTGATGTTGTGGGTTCGAGCACGGAGTGATAACGTGGGATAGAGTATGGAGTGATAATGTGGGTTAGAGTATGGAGTGATAATGCGGGTTAGAGCATGGAGTGATACTGAGGGTTACAGCATGGAGTGATAATGTGGGTTAGTGTATGGAGTGATACCGTGGGTTAGAGCATGGAGTGATACTGTGGGTTAGTGCATGGAATGATACTGTGGGTTAGTGCATGGAGTGATACTCTGGGTTAGAGCATGTAGTGATGTTGTGGTATCGAGCACGGAGTGATAACGTGGGATAGAGTATGGAGTGATACTGTGGGTTAGAGTATGAAGTGATACTGTGGGTTAGAGCATGGAGTGATACTGCGGCTTAGAGTATGGAGTGATACTGTGGGTTAGTGTATGGAGTGATACTGTGGGTTAGTGTATGGAGTGATACTGTGGGTTAGAGCATGGAGTGATACTGTGGGTGAGAGCATGGAGTGATAATGTGGGTTAGAGGATGGAGTGATAATGTGGGTTAGAGCATGGAGTGATACTGTGGGTTAGTGTATGGAGTGATACTGTGGGTTAGAGCATGGAGCAAAATTGTGAGTTAGAACATGGAGTGATAATGTGGGTTACAGTATGGAGTGATACTGTGGGTTAGTGTATGGAGTGATACTGTAGGTTAGTGTACGGAGTGATACTGTGGGTTAGAGTATGGAGTGATACTGTGGGTTAGAGGATGGAGTGATACTGTGAGTTAGAGCATGGAGTGATACTGTGGGTTCGTGTATGGAGTGATACTGTGGGTTAGAGCATGGAGCAAAATTGTGAGTTAGAACATGGAGTGATAATATGGGTTAGAGCAGAGAGTGATACTGTGGGTTAGAGTATAGAGTGATACCGTGGGTTCGAGCATGGAGCAAAACTGTGAGTTAGATCATGGAGTGATACTGTAAGTTAAAGCATGGAGTGATAATGTGGGTTAGAGCATGGAGTGAAAATGTGGGTTAGAGTATGGAGTGATACTGTGGGTGAGAGCATGGAGTGATACTGTGGGTGAGAGCATGGAGTGATGATGTGGGTTAGAGCATGGATTGATACTGTGGGTGAGAGCATGGAGTGATACTGTGCGTGAGAGCATGGGGTGATAATGTGGGTTAGAGCATCGATTGATACCATGGGTGAGAGCATGGAGTGATACTGTGGGTGAGAGCATGGAGTGATACTGTGGGTTAGAACATGGAGTGAAAATGTGGGTTAGAGTATTCAGTGATACTGTGGGCTAGAGCATGGAGTGATACTGTAGGTTCGAGTATGGGGTGATACTGTAGGTTAGAGCATGGAGTGATACTGTGGGTTAGAGCATGGAGTGATAATGTGTGTTAGAGCATGTAAGGATACTGTGGGTTAGAGTATGGAGTGATACTGTGGGTTAGAGTATGTAGTGATATTGTGGGTTAGAGCATGGAGTAATAATGTGTGTTCGAGCAAGGAGTGATAACGTGGGATAGAGTATGGAGTGATACTGTGGGTTAGAGTATGGAGTGATAATGTGGGTTAGTGCATGGAGTGATACTGAGGGTTACAGCATGGAGTGATAATGTGGGTTCGAGCACGGAGTGATAACGTGGGATAGAGTATGGAGTGATACTGTGGGTTAGAGTATGGAGTGATAATGTGGGTTAGAGCATGGAGTGATACTGTGGTTAGAGCATGAAGTGATACTGTGGGTTAGAGCATGGAGTGATACTGCGGGTTAGAGTATGGAGTGATACTGTGGGTTAGTGTATGGAGTGATACTGTGGGTTAGTGTATGGAGTGATACTGTGGGTTAGAGCATGGAGTGATACTGTGGGTGAGAGCATGGAGTGATAATGTGGGTTAGAGGATGGAGTGATAATGTGGGTTAGAGCATGGAGTGATACTGTGGGTTCGTGTATGGAGTGATACTGTGGGTTAGAGCATGGAGCAAAATTGTGAGTTAGAACATGGAGTGATAATGTGGGTTAGAGTATGGAGTGATATTGTGGGTTAGTGTAGGGAGTGATACTGTGGGTTAGAGCATGGAGCAAAATTGTGAGTTAGAACATGGAGTGATAATGTGGGTTAGAGTATAGAGTGATACTGTGGGTTAGAGTATAGAGTGATACTCTGGGTTAGAGCATGGAGCAAAACTGTGAGTTAGATCATGGAGTGATACTGTAAGTTAAAGCATGGAGTGATAATGTGGGTTAGAGCATGGAGTGATAATGTGGGTTAGAGTATGGAGTGATACTGTGGGTGAGAGCATGGAGTGATACTGTGGGTGAGAGCATGGAATGATGATGTGGGTTAGAGTATGGAGTGATACTGTGGGTGAGAGCATGGAGTGATACTGTGGGTGAGAGCATGGAGTGATACTGTGGGTGAGTGCATGGAGTGATACTGTGGGTTAGAGCATGGAGTGAAAATGTGGGTTAGAGTATGCAGTGATACTGTGGGTTAGAGCATGGAGTGAAAATGTGGGTTAGAGTATGCAGTGATACTGTGGGCTAGAGCATGGAGTGATACTGTAGGTTCGAGTATGGGGTGATACTGTGGGTTAGAGCATGGAGTGATACTTTGGGTTAGAGCATGGAGTGATAATGTGTGTTAGAGCATGTAAGGATACTGTGGGTTAGAGTATGGAGTGATACTGTGGGTTAGAGTATGTTGTGATATTGTGGGTTAGAGCATGGAGTAATAATGTGTGTTAGAGTATGGAGTGATACTGTGCTTTAGAGTATGGAGTGATACTGTGGGTTAGTGCATGGAGTGATACTGTGGGTTAGTGCATGGAGTGATACTGTGGGTTAGAACATGGAGTGATGTTGTGGGTTCGAGCACGGAGTGATAACGTGGGATAGAGTATGGAGTGATAATGTGGGTTAGAGTATGGAGTGATAATGCGGGTTAGAGCATGGAGTGATACTGAGGGTTACAGCATGGAGTGATAATGTGGGTTAGAGTATGGAGTGATACCGTGGGTTAGAGCATGGAGTGATACTGTGGGTTAGTGCATGGAATGATACTGTGGGTTAGTGCATGGAGTGATACTCTGGGTTAGAGCATGTAGTGATGTTGTGGGTTCGAGCACGGAGTGATAACGTGGGATAGAGTATGGAGTGATACTGTGGGTTAGAGTATGAAGTGATACTGTGGGTTAGAGCATGGAGTGATACTGCGGCTTAGAGTATGGAGTGATACTGTGGGTTAGTGTATGGAGTGATACTGTGGGTTAGTGTATGGAGTGATACTGTGGGTTAGAGCATGGAGTGATACTGTGGGTGAGAGCATGGAGTGATAATGTGGGTAAGAGGATGGAGTGATAATGTGGGTTAGAGCATGGAGTGATACTGTGGGTTAGTGTATGGAGTGATACTGTGGGTTAGAGCATGGAGCAAAATTGTGAGTTAGAACATGGAGTGATAATGTGGGTTACAGTATGGAGTGATACTGTGGGTTAGTGTATGGAGTGATACTGTAGGTTAGTGTACGGAGTGATACTGTGGGTTAGAGTATGGAGTGATACTGTGGGTTAGAGGATGGAGTGATACTGTGAGTTAGAGCATGGAGTGATACTGTGGGTTCGTGTATGGAGTGATACTGTGGGTTAGAGCATGGAGCAAAATTGTGAGTTAGAACATGGAGTGATAATGTGGGTTAGAGTATAGAGTGATACTGTGGGTTAGAGTATAGAGTGATACTGTGGGTTAGAGCCTGGAGCAAAACTGTGAGTTAGATCATGGAGTGATACTGTAAGTTAAAGCATGGAGTGATAATGTGGGTTAGAGCATGGAGTGATAATGTGGGTTAGAGTATGGAGTGATACTGTGGGTGAGAGCATGGAGTAATACTGTGGGTGAGAGCATGGAGTGATGATGTGGGTTAGAGCATGGATTGATACTGTGGGTGAGAGCATGGAGTGATACTGTGGGTGAGAGCATGGAGTGATAATGTGGGTTAGAGCATCGATTGATACCGTAGGTGAGAGCATGGAGTGATATTATGGGTTAGAGTATGCAGTGATATTGTGGGTTAGAGCATGGAGTAATAATGTGTGTTCGAGTATGGAGTGATACTGTGCTTTAGAGTATGGAGTGATACTGTGGGTTAGTGCATGGAGTGATACTGTGGGTTAGTGCATGGAGTGATACTGTGGGTTAGAGCATGGAGTGATGTTGTGGGTTCGAGCACGGAGTGATAACGTGGGATAGAGTATGGAGTGATACTGTGGGTTAGAGTATGGAGTGATAATGTGGGTTAGAGCATGGAGTGATACTGAGGGTTACAGCATGGAGTGATAATGTGGGTTAGAGTATGGAGTGATACCGTGGGTTGGAGCATGGAGTGATACTGTGGGTTAGAGCATGGAGTGATATTGTGGGTTAGTGTATGGAGTGATACTGTGGGTTAGAACATGGAGTGATAATGTGGGTGAGAGTATGGAGTGATACTGTGGGTTAGAGTATGGAGTGATACTGTGGGTTAGAGCATGGAGTGATACTGCGGGTTAGAATATGGAGTGATACTGTGGGTTAGTGTATGGAGTGATACTGTGGGTTAGTGTATGGAGTGATACTGTGGGTTAGAGTATGGAGTGATACTGTGGGTTAGAGTATGGAGTGATACTGTGGGCTAGAGGATGGAGTGATACTCTGGGTTAGAGCATGGAGTGATACTGTGGGTTAGTGTCTGGAGTGATACTGTGGGTTAGAGCATGGAGCAAAATTGTGAGTTAGAACATGGAGTGATAATGTGGGTTAGATTATGGAGTGATACTGTGGGTTAGTGTATGGAGTGATACTGTGGGTTAGTGTATGGAGTGATACTGTGGGTAAGTGAATGGAGTGATACTGTGGGTTAGAGTATGGAGTGATACTGTGGGTTAGAGGATGGAGTGATACTGTGGGTTAGAGGATGGAGTGATACTGTGGGTTAGAGGATGGAGTGATACTGTGGGTTAGAGCATGGAGTGATACTGTGGGTTAGTGTATGGTGTGATACTGTAAGTTAGAGCATGGAGCAAAACTGTGAGTTAGATCATGGAGTGATACTGTAAGTAAAACCATGGAGTGATAATGTGGGTTAGAGCATGGAGTGATAATGTGGGTTAGAGTATGGAGTGATACTGTGGTTTAGAGTATGGAGTGATACTGTGGGTTCGAGCATGGAGTGATACTGTGGGTTAGAGCATGGAGTGATAATGTGGGTTAGAGCATGGAGTGATACTGTGGGTTAGTGTATGGAGTGATACTGTGGGTTAGAGTATGGAGTGATACTGTGGGTTAGAGGATGGAGTGATACTGTGAGTTCGAGCATGGAGTGATACTGTGGGTTAGTGTATGGAGTGATACTGTGGGTTAGAGCATGGTGCAAAATTGTGAGTTAGAACATGGAGTGATAATGTGGGTTAGAGTATTTAGTGATACTGTGGGTTAGAGTATAGAGTGATACTGTGGGTTAGAGCATGCAGTGATACTGTGGTTTAGAGTATGGAGTGATACTGTGGGTGAGAGCATGGAGTGATAATGTGGGTTAGAGCATGGAGTGAGACTGTGGGTGAGAACATGGAGAAAAACTGTGGGTTAGTGCATGGAGTGATACTGTGGGTTAGAGCATGGAGTGATACTGTGGGTTCGTGTATGGAGTAATACTGTGGGTTAGTGCATGGAGTGATAATGTGGGTTAGAGTATTTAGTGATACTGTGGGTTAGAGTATAGAGTGATACTGTGGTTTAGAGTATAGAGTGATACTGTGGGTTAGAGCATGGAGCAAAACTGTGAGTTAGAACATGGAGTGATAATGTGGGTTAGAGTATTTAGTGATACTGTGGGTTAGAGTATAGAGTGATACTGTGGGTTAGAGCATGCAGTGATACTGTGGTTTAGAGTATGGAGTGATAATGTGGGTTCGAGCATGGAGTGATAATGTGGGTTAGAGTATGGAGTGATACTGTGGGTGAGAGCATGGAGTGATACTGTGGGTGAGAGCATGGAGTGGTAATGTGGGTTAGAGCATGGATTGATACTGTGGGTGAGAGCATGGAGTGATACTGTGGGTGAGAGAAAGGAGTGATAATGTGGGTTAGAGCATCGATTGATACCGTGGGTGAGATCATGGAGTGATACTGTGGGTTAGAGCATGGAGTGATACTGTGGGTTAGAGCATGGAGTGAAACTGTGGGTTAGAGTATGCAGTGATACTGTCGGCTAGAGCATGGAGTGATACTGTGGGTTCGAGTATGGGGTGATACTGTGGCTTAGAGCATGGAGTGATACTGTGGGTTAGAGCATGGAGTGATAAAGTGTGTTAGAGCATGGAGTGATACTGTGGGTTGGAGTATGGAGTGATACTGTGGGTTAGAGTATGTAGTGATATTGTGGGTTAGAGCATGCAGTAATAATGTGTGTTAGGGTATGGAGTGATACTGTGCGTTAGAGTATGGAGTGATACTGTGGGTTAGTGCATGGAGTGATACTGTGGGTTAGTGCATGGAGTGATACCGTGGGTTAGAGCATGGAGTGATGTTGTGGGTTCGAGCACGGAGTGATAATGTGGGTTAGAGTATGGAGTGATACTGTGGGTTAGAGCATGGAGTGATAGTGTGGGTGAGAGCATGGAGTGATACTGTGGGTTAGAGGATGGAGTGATACTGTGAGTTCGAGCATGGAGTGATACTGTGGGTTAGTGTATGGAGTGATACTGTGGGTTAGAGCATGGTGCAAAATTGTGAGTTAGAACATGGAGTGATAATGTGGGTTAGAGTATTTAGTGATACTGTGGGTTAGAGTATAGAGTGATACTGTGGGTTAGAGCATGCAGTGATACTGTGGTTTAGAGTATGGAGTGATACTGTGGGTGAGAGCATGGAGTGATAATGTGGGTTAGAGCATGGAGTGAGACTGTGGGTGAGAACATGGAGAAAAACTGTGGGTTAGTGCATGGAGTGATACTGTGGGTTAGAGCATGGAGTGATACTATGGGTTCGTGTATGGAGTAATACTGTGGGTTAGTGCATGGAGCAAAATTGTGAGTTAGAACATGGAGTGATAATGTGGGTTAGAGTATAGAGTGATACTGTGGTTTAGAGTATAGAGTGATACTGTGGGTTAGAGCATGGAGCAAAACTGTGAGTTAGATCATGGAGTGATACTGTAAGTTAAAGCATGGAGTGATAATGTGGGTTCGAGCATGGAGTGATAATGTGGGTTAGAGTATGGAGTGATACTGTGGGTGAGAGCATGGAGTGATACTGTGGGTGAGAGCATGGAGTGGTAATGTGGGTTAGAGCATGGATTGATACTGTGGGTGAGAGCATTGAGTGATACTGTGGGTGAGAGCAAGGAGTGATAATGTGGGTTAGAGCATCGATTGATACCGTGGGTGAGATCATGGAGTGATACTGTGGGTTAGAGCATGGAGTGATACTGTGGGTTAGAGCATGGAGTGAAACTTTGGGTTAGAGTATGCAGTGATACTGTCGGCTAGAGCATGGAGTGATACTGTGGGTTCGAGTATGGGGTGATACTGTGGCTTAGAGCATGGAGTGATACTGTGGGTTAGAGCATGGAGTGATAAAGTGTGTTAGAGCATGGAGTGATACTGTGGGTTGGAGTATGGAGTGATACTGTGGGTTAGAGTATGTAGTGATATTGTGGGTTAGAGCATGCAGTAATAATGTGTGTTAGGGTATGGAGTGATACTGTGCGTTAGAGTATGGAGTGATACTGTGGGTTAGTGCATGGAGTGATACTGTGGGTTAGTGCATGGAGTGATACCGTGGGTTAGAGCATGGAGTGATGTTGTGGGTTCGAGCACGGAGTGATAATGTGGGTTAGAGTATGGAGTGATACTGTGGGTTAGAGCATGGAGTGATAGTGTGGGTGAGAGCATGGAGTGATACTGTGGGTTAGACCATGGAGTGATACTGTGGGTTAGAGCATGGAGTGATATTGTGGGTTAGTGTATGGAGTGATACTGTGGGTTCGAGTATGGGGTGATACTGTGGGTTAGAGCATGGAGTGATACTTTGGGTTAGAGCATGGAGTGATAATGTGTGTTAGAGCATGTAAGGATACTGTGGGTTAGAGTATGAAGTGATACTGTGGGTTAGAGTATGTTGTGATATTGTGGGTTAGAGCATGGAGTAATAATGTGTGTTAGAGTATGGAGTGATACTGTGCTTTAGAGTATGGAGTGATACTGTGGGTTAGTGCATGGAGTGATACTGTGGGTTAGTGCATGGAGTGATACTGTGGGTTAGAACATGGAGTGATGTTGTGGGTTCGAGCACGGAGTGATAACGTGGGATAGAGTATGAAGTGATAATGTGGGTTAGAGTATGGAGTGACAATGCGGGTTAGAGCATGGAGTGATACTGAGGGTTACAGCATGGAGTGATACTGTGGGTTAGTGTATGGAGTGATACTGTGGGTTAGAGCATGGAGTGATACTGTGGGTGAGAGCATGGAGTGATAATGTGGGTTAGAGGATGGAGTGATAATGTGGGTTAGTGCATGGAGTGATACTGTGGGTTAGTGTATGGAGTGATACTGTGGGTTAGAGCATGGAGCAAAATTGTGAGTTAAAACATGGAGTGATAATGTGGGTTAGAGTATAGAGTGATACTGTGGGTTAGAGCATGGAGCAAAACTGTGAGTTAGATCATGGAGTGATACTGTAAGTTAAAGCATGGAGTGATAATGTGGGTTAGAGCATGGAGTGATAATGTGGGTTAGAGTATGGAGTGATACTGTGGGTGAGAGCATGGAGTAATACTGTGGGTGAGAGCATGGAGTGATGATGTGGGTTAGAGCATGGATTGATAGTGTGGGTGAGAGCATGGAGTGATACTGTGGGTGAGAGCATGGAGTGATAATGTGGGTTAGAGCATCGATTGATACCGTAGGTGAGAGCATGGAGTGATATTATGGGTTAGAGTATGCAGTGATATTGTGGGTTTGAGCATGGAGTAATAATGTGTGTTCGAGTATGGAGTGATACTGTGCTTTAGAGTATGGAGTGATACTGTGGGTTAGTGCATGGAGTGATACTGTGGGTTAGTGCATGGAGTGATACTGTGGGTTAGAGCATGGCGTGATGTTGTGGGTTCGAGCACGGAGTGATAACGTGGGATAGAGTATGGAGTGATACTGTGGGTTAGAGTATGGAGTGATAATGTGGGTTAGAGCATGGAGTGATACTGAGGGTTACAGCATGGAGTGATAATGTGGGTTAGAGTATGGAGTGATACCGTGGGTTGGAGCATGGAGTGATACTGTGGGTTAGAGCATGGAGTGATATTGTGGGTTAGAGCATGGAGTGATACTGTGGGTTACAGCATGGAGTGATACTGTGGGTTAGAGTATGGAGTGATACTGTGGGTTATAGTATGGAGTGATACTGTGGGTTAGAGCATGGAGTGATACTGCGGGTTAGAGTATGGAGTGATACTGTGGGTTAGTGTATGGAGTGATACTGTGGGTTAGTGTATGGAGTGATACTGTGGGTTAGAGCATGGAGTGATACTGTGGGTGAGAGCATGGAGTGATAATGTGGGTTAGAGGATGGAGTGATAATGTGGGTTAGAGCATGGAGTGATACTGTGGGTTCGTGTATGGAGTGATACTGTGGGTTAGAGCATGGAGCAAAATTGTGAGTTAGAACATGGAGTGATAATGTGGGTTAGAGTATGGAGTGATACTGTGGGTTAGTGTATGGAGTGATACTGTGGGTTAGTGTACGGAGTGATACTGTGGGTTAGAGTATGGAGTGATACTGTGGGTTAGAGGATGGAGTGATACTGTGAGTTAGAGCATGGAGTGATACTGTGGGTTAGTGTATGGAGTGATACTGTGGGTTAGAGCATGGAGCAAAATTGTGAGTTAGAACATGGAGTGATAATGTGGGTTAGAGTATAGAGTGATACTGTGGGTTAGAGTATAGAGTGATACTCTGGGTTAGAGCATGGAGCAAAACTGTGAGTTAGATCATGGAGTGATACTGTAAGTTAAAGCATGGAGTGATAATGTGGGTTAGAGCATGGAGTGATAATGTGGGTTAGAGTATGGAGTGATACTGTGGGAGAGAGCATGGAGTGATACTGTGGGTGAGAGCATGGAGTGATGATGTGGGTTAGAGTATGGAGTGATACTGTGGGTAAGAGCATGGAGTGATACTGTGGGTGAGAGCATGGAGTGATAATGTGGGTTAGAGGATCGATTGATACCGTGGGTGAGAGCATGGAGTGATACTGTGGGTTAGAGCATGGAGTGATACTGTGGGTTAGAGCATGGAGTGAAAATGTGGGTTAGAGTATGCAGTGATACTGTGGGCTAGAGCATGGAGTGATACTGTAGGTTCGAGTATGGGGTGATACTGTGGGTTAGAGCATGGAGTGATACTTTGGGTTAGAGCATGGAGTGATAATGTGTGTTAGAGCATGTAAGGATACTGTGGGTTAGAGTATGGAGTGATACTGTGGGTTAGAGTATGTTGTGATATTGTGGGTTAGAGTATGGAGTAATAATGTGTGTTAGAATATGGAGTGATACTGTGCGTTAGAGTATGGAGTGATACTGTGGGTTAGTGCATGGAGTGATACTGTGGGTTAGAACATGGAGTGATGTTGTGGGTTCGAGCACGGAGTGATAACGTGGGATAGAGTATGGAGTGATAATGTGGGTTAGAGTATGGAGTGATAATGCGGGTTAGAGCATGGAGTGATACTGAGGGTTACAGCATGGAGTGATAATGTGGGTTAGCGTATGGAGTGATACCGTGGGTTAGACCATGGAGTGATACTGTGGGTTAGTGCATGGAGTGATACTGTGGGTTAGTGCATGGAGTGATACTCTGGGTTAGAGCATGGAGTGATGTTGTGGGTTCGAGCACGGAGTGATAACGTGGGATAGAGTATGGAGTGATACTTTGGGTTAGAGTATGAAGTGATACTGTGGGTTAGAGCATGGAGTGATACTGCGGCTTAGAGTATGGAGTGATACTGTGGGTTAGTGTATGGAGTGATACTGTGGGTTAGAGCATGGAGTGATACTGTGGGTGAGAGCATGGAGTGATAATGTGGGTTAGAGTATGGAGTGATAATGTGGGTTAGAGCATGGAGTGATACTGAGGGTTACAGCATGGAGTGATAATGTGGGTTAGAGTATGGAGTGATACCGTGGGTTGGAGCATGGAGTGATACTGTGGGTTAGAGCATGGAGTGATATTGTGGGTTAGAGCATGGAGTGATACTGTGGGTTACAGCATGGAGTGATACTGTGGGTTAGAGTATGGAGTGATACTGTGGGTTATAGTATGGAGTGATACTGTGGGTTAGAGCATGGAGTGATACTGCGGGTTAGAGTATGGAGTGATACTGTGGGTTAGTGTATGGAGTGATACTGTGGGTTAGTGTATGGAGTGATACTGTGGGTTAGAGCATGGAGTGATACTGTGGGTGAGAGCATGGAGTGATAATGTGGGTTAGAGGATGGAGTGATAATGTGGGTTAGAGCATGGAGTGATACTGTGGGTTCGTGTATGGAGTGATACTGTGGGTTAGAGCATGGAGCAAAATTGTGAGTTAGAACATGGAGTGATAATGTGGGTTAGAGTATGGAGTGATACTGTGGGTTAGTGTATGGAGTGATACTGTGGGTTAGTGTACGGAGTGATACTGTGGGTTAGAGTATGGAGTGATACTGTGGGTTAGAGGATGGAGTGAAACTGTGAGTTAGAGCATGGAGTGATACTGTGGGTTAGTGTATGGAGTGATACTGTGGGTTAGAGCATGGAGCAAAATTGTGAGTTAGAACATGGAGTGATAATGTGGGTTAGAGTATAGAGTGATACTGTGGGTTAGAGTATAGAGTGATACTCTGGGTTAGAGCATGGAGCAAAACTGTGAGTTAGATCATGGAGTGATACTGTAAGTTAAAGCATGGAGTGATAATGTGGGTTAGAGCATGGAGTGATAATGTGGGTTAGAGTATGGAGTGATACTGTGGGAGAGAGCATGGAGTGATACTGTGGGTGAGAGCATGGAGTGATGATGTGGGTTAGAGTATGGAGTGATACTGTGGGTGAGAGCATGGAGTGATACTGTGGGTGAGAGCATGGAGTGATAATGTGGGTTAGAGGATCGATTGATACCGTGGGTGAGAGCATGGAGTGATACTGTGGGTTAGAGCATGGAGTGATACTGTGGGTTAGAGCATGGAGTGAAAATGTGGGTTAGAGTATGCAGTGATACTGTGGGCTAGAGCATGGAGTGATACTGTAGGTTCGAGTATGGGGTGATACTGTGGGTTAGAGCATGGAGTGATACTTTGGGTTAGAGCATGGAGTGATAATGTGTGTTAGAGCATGTAAGGATACTGTGGGTTAGAGTATGGAGTGATACTGTGGGTTAGAGTATGTTGTGATATTGTGGGTTAGAGTATGGAGTAATAATGTGTGTTAGAGTATGGAGTGATACTGTGCGTTAGAGTATGGAGTGATACTGTGGGTTAGTGCATGGAGTGATACTGTGGGTTAGAACATGGAGTGATGTTGTGGGTTCGAGCACGGAGTGATAACGTGGGATAGAGTATGGAGTGATAATGTGGGTTAGAGTATGGAGTGATAATGCGGGTTAGAGCATGGAGTGATACTGAGGGTTACAGCATGGAGTGATAATGTGGGTTAGAGTATGGAGTGATACCGTGGGTTAGAGCATGGAGTGATACTGTGGGTTAGTGCATGGAGTGATACTGTGGGTTAGTGCATGGAGTGATACTCTGGGTTAGAGCATGGAGTGATGTTGTGGGTTCGAGCACGGAGTGATAACGTGGGATAGAGTATGGAGTGATACTGTGGGTTAGAGTATGAAGTGATACTGTGGGTTAGAGCATGGAGTGATACTGCGGCTTAGAGTATGGAGTGATACTGTGGGTTAGTGTATGGAGTGATACTGTGGGTTAGAGCATGGAGTGATACTGTGGGTGAGAGCATGGAGTGATAATGTGGGTTAGAGGATGGAGTGATAATGTGGGTTCGAGCATGGAGTGATACTGTGGGTTAGTGTATGGAGTGATACTGTGGGTTAGAGCATGGAGCAAAATTGTGAGTTAGAACATGGAGTGATAATGTGGGTTAGAGTATGGAGTGATACTGTGGGTTAGTGTATGGAGTGATACTGTGGGTTAGTGTACGGAGTGATACTGTGGGTTAGAGTATGGAGTGATACTGTGGGTTAGAGGATGGAGTGATACTGTGAGTTAGAGTATAGAGTGATACTGTGGGTTAGAGCATGGAGCAAAACTGTGAGTTAGATCATGGAGTGATACTGTAAGTTAAAGCATGGAGTGATAATGTGGGTTAGAGCATGGAGTGATAATGTGGGTTAGAGTATGGAGTGATACTGTGGGTGAGAGCATGGAGTAATACTGTGGGTGAGAGCATGGAGTGATAATGTGGGTTAGAGCATCGATTGATACCGTAGGTGAGAGCATGGAGTGATATTATGGGTTAGAGTATGCAGTGATATTGTGGGTTAGAGCATGGAGTAATAACGTGTGTTCGAGTATGGAGTGATACTGTGCTTTCGAGAATGGAGTGATACTGTGGGTTAGTGCATGGAGTGATACTGTGGATTAGGGCATGGAGTGATACTGTGGGTTAGAGCTTGGAGTGATACTGTGGGTGAGAGCATGGAGTGATAATGTGGGTTAGAGGATGGAGTGATAATGTGGGTTAGAGCATGGAGTGATACTGTGGGTTAGTGTATGGAGTGATACTGTGGGTTAGAGCATGGAGCAAAATTGTGAGTTAGAACATGGAGTGATAATGTGGGTTAGAGTATGGAGTGATACTGTGGGTTAGTGTATGGAGTGATACTGTGGGTTAGTGTACGGAGTGATACTGTGGGTTAGAGTATGGAGTGATACTGTGGGTTAGAGGATGGAGTGATACTGTGAGTTAGAGCATGGAGTGATACTGTGGGTTCGTGTATGGAGTGATACTGTGGGTTAGAGCATGGAGCAAAATTGTGAGTTAGAACATGGAGTGATAATGTGGGTTAGAGTATAGAGTGATACTGTGGGTTAGAGTATAGAGTGATACTGTGGGTTAGAGCATGGAGCAAAACTGTGAGTTAGATCATGGAGTGATACTGTAAGTTAAAGCATGGAGTGATAATGTGGGTTAGAGCATGGAGTGATAATGTGGGTTAGAGTATGGAGTGATACTGTGGGTGAAAGCATGGAGTAATACTGTGGGTGAGAGCATGGAGTGATGATGTGGGTTAGAGCATCGATTGATACCGTGGGTGAGAGCATGGAGTGATATTGTGGGTTAGAGTATGCAGTGATATTGTGGGTTAGAGCATGGAGTAATAATGTGTGTTCGAGTATGGAGTGATACTGTGCTTTAGAGTATGGAGTGATACTGTGGGTTAGTGCATGGAGTGATACTGTGGGTTAGTGCATGGAGTGATACTGTGGGTTAGAGCATGGAGTGATGTTGTGGGTTCGAGCATGGAGTGATAACGTGGGATAGAGTATGGAGTGATACTGTGGGTTAGAGTATGGAGTGATAATGTGGGTTAGAGCATGGAGTGATACTGAGGGTTACAGCATGGAGTGATAATGTGGGTTAGAGTACGGAGTGATACCGTGGGTTGGAGCATGGAGTGATATTGTGGGTTCGTGTATGGAGTGATACTGTGGGTTAGAACATGGAGTGATAATGTGGGTTAGAGTATGGAGTGATACTGTGGGTTAGAGTATGGAGTGATACTGTGGGTTAGAGCATGGAGTGATACTGCGGGTTAGAATATGGAGTGATACTGTGGGTTAGTATATGGAGTGATACTGTGGGTTAGTGTATGGAGTGATACTGTGGGTTAGAGTATGGAGTGATACCGTGGGTTAGAGTATGGAGTGATACTGTGGGCTAGAGGATGGAGTGATACTCTGGGTTAGAGCATGGAGTGATACTGTGGGTTAGTGTCTGGAGTGATACTGTGGGTTAGAGTATGGAGTGATACTGTGGGTTAGAGTATGGAGTGATACTGTGGGTTAGAGGATGGAGTGATACTGTGAGTTAGAGCATGGAGTGATACTGTGGGTTAGTGTATGGAGTGATACTGTGGGTTAGAGCATGGAGCAAAATTGTGAGTTAGAACATGGAGTGATAATGTGGGTTAGAGCATGGAGTGATAATGTGGGTTAGAGTATGGAGTGATACTGTGGGTGAGAGCATGGAGTGATACTGTGGGTGAGAGCATGGAGTGATGATGTGGGTTAGAGCATGGATTGATACTGTGGGTGAGAGCATGGAGTGATACTGTGGGTGAGAGCATGGAGTGATAATGTGGGTCAGAGCATCGATTGATACCGTGGGTGAGAGCATGGAGTGATACTGTGGGTGAGAGCATGGAGTGATACTGTGGGTGAGAGCATGGAGTGATAATGTGTTAGAGCATCGATTGATACCGTGGGTGGGAGCATGGAGTGATACTGTGGGTTGGAGCATGGAGTGATACTGTGGGTTAGAGCATGGAGTGAAACTGTGGGTTAGAGTATGCAGTGATACTGTGGGCTAGAGAATGGAGTGATACTGTAGGTTCGAGTATAGGGTGATACTGTGGGTTCGAGCATTGAGTGATACTGTGGGTTAGAGCATGGCGTGATAATGTGTGTTAGAGCATGTAATGATACTGTGGGGTAGAATATGGAGTGATACTGTGGGTTAGAGTATGTAGTGATATTGTGGGTTAGAGCATGGAGTAATAATGTGTGTTAGAGTATGGAGTGATACTGTGCTTTAGAGTATGGAGTGATACTGTGGGTTAGAGCATGGAGTGATACTGTGGGTTAGTGCAGGGAGTGATACTGTGGGTCAGAGCATGGAGTGATGTTGTGGGTTCGAGCACGGAGTGATAACGTGGGAAAGAGTATGGAGTGATACTGTGGGTTAGAGTATGGAGTGATAATGTGGGTTAGAGCATGGAGTGATACTGTGGGTTAGAGCATGAAGTGATACTGTGGGTTAGAGCATGGAGTGATACTGCGGGTTAGAGTATGGAGTGATACTGTGGGTTAGTGTATGGAGTGATACTATGGGTTAGTGTATGGAGTGATACTGTGGGTTAGAGCATGGAGTGATACTGTGGGTGAGAGCATGGAGTGATAATGTGGGTTAGAGGATGGAGTGATAATGTGGGTTAGAGCATGGAGTGATACTGCGGGTTAGTGTATGGAGTGATACTGTGGGTTAGAGCATGGAGCAAAATTGCGAGTTAGAACATGGAGTGATAATGTGGGTTAGATCATGGAGTGATACTGTGGGTTAGAGTATGAAGTGATACTGTGGGTTAGTGTATGGAGTGATACTGTGGGTTAGTGTATGGAGTGATACTGTGGGTTAGAGTATGGAGTGATACTGTGGGTTAGTGTATGGAGTGATACTGTGGGTTAGTGTACGGAGTGATACTGTGGGTTAGAGTATGGAGTGATACTATCGGTTAGAGGATGGAGTGATACTGTGAGTTAGAGCATGGAGTGATACTGTGGGTTAGTGTATGGAGTGATACTGTGGGTTAGAGCATGGAGCAAAATTGTGAGTTAGAACATGGAGTGATAATATGGGTTAGAGCAGAGAGTGATACTGTGGGTTAGAGTATAGAGTGATACTGTGGGTTCGAGCATGGAGCAAAACTGTGAGTTAGATCATGGAGTGATACTGTAAGTTAAAGCATGGAGTGATAATGTGGGTTAGAGCATGGAGTGAAAATGTGGGTTAGAGGATGGAGTGATACTGTGGGTGAGAGCATGGAGTGATACTGTGGGTGAGAGCATGGAGTGATGATGTGGGTTAGAGCATGGATTGATACTGTGGGTGAGAGCATGGAGTGATACTGTGCGTGAGAGCATGGAGTGATACTGTGGGTTAGAGCATGGAGTGATACTGTGGGTTAGAGCATGGAGTGAAAATGTGGGTTAGAGTATGCAGTGATACTGTGGGCTAGAGCATGGAGTGATACTGTAGGTTCGAGTATGGGGTGATACTGTGGGTTAGGGCATGGAGTGATACTGTGGGTTAGAGCATGGAGTGATAATGTGTGTTAGAGCATGTAAGGATACTGTGGGTTAGAGTATGGAGTGATACTGTGGGTTAGAGTATGTAGTGATATTGTGGGTTAGAGCATGGAGTAATAATGTGTGTTAGAGTATGGAGTGATACTGTGCTTTAGAGTATGGAGTGATACTGTGGGTTCGTGCATGGAGTGATACTGTGGGTTAGTGCATGGAGCGGTACTGTGGGTTAGAACATGGAGTGATGTTGTAGGTTCGAGCAAGGAGTGATAACGTGGGATAGAGTATGGAGTGATACTGTGGGTTAGAGTATGGAGTGATAATATGGGTTAGAGCATGGAGTGATACTGAGGGTTACAGCATGGAGTGATAATGTGGGTTAGAGTATGAAGTGATACCGTGGGGTAGAGCATGGAGTGAGACTGTGGGTTAGTGCATGGAGTGATACTGTGGGTTAGTGCATGGAGTGATACTGTGGGTTAGAGCATGGAGTGATGTTGTGGGTTCGAGCACGGAGTGATAACGTGGGATAGAGTATGGAGTGATACTGTGGGTTAGAGTATGGAGTGATAATGTGGGTTAGAGCATGGAGTGATACTGTGGGTTAGAGCAAGAAGTGATACTGTGGGTTGGAGCATGGAGTGATACTGCGGGTTAGAGTATGGAGTGATACTGTGGGTTAGTGTGTGGAGTGATACTGTGGGTTAGTGTATGGAGTGATACTGTGGGTTAGAGCATGGAGTGATACTGTGGGTGAGAGCATGGAGTGATAATGTGGGTTAGAGGATGGAGTGATAATGTGGGTTAGAGCATGGAGTGATACTGTGGGTTCGTGTATGGAGTGATACTGTGGGTTAGAGCATGGAGCAAAATTGTGAGTTAGAACATGGAGTGATAATGTGGGTTAGAGTATGGAGTGATACTGTGGGTTAGTGTATGGAGTGATACTGTGGGTTAGTGTACGGAGTGATACTGTGGGTTAGAGTATGGAGTGATACTGTGGGTTAGAGGATGGAGTGATACTGTGAGTTAGAGCATGGAGTGATACTGTGGGTTAGTGTATGGAGTGATACTGTGGGTTAGAGCATGGAGCAAAATTGTGAGTTAGAACATGGAGTGATAATGTGGGTTAGAGTATAGAGTGATACTGTGGGTTAGAGTATAGAGTGATACTCTGGGTTAGAGCATGGAGCAAAACTGTGAGTTAGATCATGGAGTGATACTGTAAGTTAAAGCATGGAGTGATAATGTGGGTTAGAGCATGGAGTGATAATGTGGGTTAGAGTATGGAGTGATACTGTGGGTGAGAGCATGGAGTGATACTGTGGGTGAGAGCATGGAGTGATGATGTGGGTTAGAGTATGGAGTGATACTGTGGGTGAGAGCATGGAGTGATACTGTGGGTGAGAGCATGGAGTGATAATGTGGGTTAGAGGATCGATTGATACCGTGGGTGAGAGCATGGAGTGATACTGTGGGTTAGAGCATGGAGTGATACTGTGGGTTAGAGCATGGAGTGAAAATGTGGGTTAGAGTATGCAGTGTTACTGTGGGCTAGAGGATGGAGTGATACTGTAGATTCGAGTATGGGGTGATATTGTGGGTTAGAGCATGGAGTGATACTTTGGGTTACAGCATGGAGTGATAATGTGTGTTAGAGCATGTAAGGATACTGTGGGTTAGAGTATGGAGTGATACTGTGGGTTAGAGTATGTTGTGATATTGTGGGTTAGAGCATGGAGTAATAATGTGTGTTAGAGTATGGAGTGATACTGTGCTTTAGAGTATGGAGTGATACTGTGGGTTAGTGCATGGAGTGATACTGTGGGTTAGTGCATGGAGTGATACTGTGGGTTAGAACATGGACTGATGTTGTGGGTTCGAGCACGGAGTGATAACGTGGGATAGAGTATGGAGTGATAATGTGGGTTAGAGTATGGAGTGATAATGCGGGTTAGAGCATGGAGTGATACTGTGGGTTAGTGCATGGAGTGATACTGTGGGTTAGTGCATGGAGTGATACTCTGGGTTAGAGCATGGAGTGATGTTGTGGGTTCGAGCACGGAGTGATAACGTGGGATAGAGTATGGAGTGATACTGTGGGTTAGAGTATGAAGTGATACTGTGGGTTAGAGCATGGAGTGATACTGCGGCTTAGAGTATGGAGTGATACTGTGGGTTAGTGTATGGAGTGATACTGTGGGTTAGTGTATGGAGTGATACTGTGGGTTAGAGCATGGAGTGATACTGTGGGTGAGAGCATGGAGTGATAATGTGGGTTAGAGGATGGAGTGATAATGTGGGTTAGAGCATGGAGTGATACTGTGGGTTCGTGTATGGAGTGATACTGTGGGTTAGAGCATGGAGCAAATTTGTGAGTTAGAACATGGAGTGATAATGTGGGTTAGAGTATAGAGTGATACTGTGGGTTAGAGTATAGAGTGATACTGTGGGTTCGAGCATGGAGCAAAACTGTGAGTTAGATCATGGAGTGATACTGTAAGTTAAAGCATGGAGTGATAATGTGGGTTAGAGCATGGAGTGATAATGTGGGTTAGAGTATGGAGTGATACTGTGGGTGAGAGCATGGAGTAATACTGTGGGTGAGAGCATGGAGTGATGATGTGGGTTAGAGCATGGATTGATACTGTGGGTGAGAGCATGGAGTGATACTGTGGGTGAGAGCATGGAGTGATAATGTGGGTCAGAGCATCGATTGATACCGTAGGTGAGAGCATGGAGTGATATTATGGGTTAGAGTATGCAGTGATATTGTGGGTTAGAGCATGGAGTGATACTGTGGGTTAGAGTATGGAGTGATACTGTGGGTTAGAGCATGGAGTGATACTTTGGGTTAGAGCATGGAGTGATAATGTGTGTTAGAGCATGTAAGGATACTGTGGGTTGGAGCATGGAGTGATACTGTGGGTTAGAGTATCTTGTGATATTGTGGGTTAGAGCATGGAGTAATAATGTGTGTTAGAGTATGGAGTGATACTGTGCTTTAGAGTATGGAGTGATACTGTGTGTTAGTGCATTGAATGATACTGTGGGTTAGTGCATGGAGTGATACCGTGGGTTAGAACATGGAGTGAAGTTGTGGGTTCGAGCACGGAGTGATAACGTGGGATAGAGTATGGAGTGATAATGTGGGTTAGAGTATGGAGTGATAATGCTGGTTAGAGCATGGAGTGATACTGAGGGTTACAGCATGGTGTGATAATGTGGGTTAGAGTATGGAGTGATACCGTGGGTTAGCGCATGGAGTGATACTGTGGGTTAGTGCATGGAGTGATACTGTGGGTTAGTGCATGGAGTGATACTCTGGGTTAGAGCATGGAGTGATACTGTGGGTTAGTGCATGGAGTGATACTGTGGGTTAGAGCATGGAGTGATGTTGTGGGTTCGAGCACGGAGTGATAACGTGGGATAGAGTATGGAGTGATACTGTGGGTTAGAGTATGGAGTGATAATGTGGGTTAGAGCATGTAGTGATACTGAGGGTTACAGCATGGAGTGATAATGTGGGTTAGAGTATGGAGTGATACCGTGGGTTGGAGCATGGAGTGATACTGTGGGTTAGAGCATGGAGTGATATTGTGGGTTAGAGCATGGAGTGATACTGAGGGTTACAGCATGGAGTGATACTGTGGGTTAGAGTATGGAGTGATACTGTGGTTTAGAGCATGGAGTGATACTGTGGGTTAGAGTATGGAGTGATACTGTGGGTTAGAGCATGGAGTGATACTTTGGGTTAGAGCATGGAGTGATAATGTGTGTTAGAGCATGTAAGGATACTGTGGGTTAGAGCATGGAGTGATACTGTGGGTTAGAGTATCTTGTGATATTGTGGGTTAGAGCATGGAGTAATAATGTGTGTTAGAGTATGGAGTGATACTGTGCTTTAGAGTATGGAGTGATACTGTGTGTTAGTGCATTGAATGATACTGTGGGTTAGTGCATGGAGTGATACTGTGGGTTAGAACATGGAGTGATGTTGTGGGTTCGAGCACGGAGTGATAACGTGGGATAGAGTATGGAGTGATAATGTGGGTTAGAGTATGGAGTGATACTGAGGGTTACAGCATGGTGTGATAATGTGGGTTAGAGTATGGAGTGATACCGTGGGTTAGAGCATGGAGTGATACTGTGGGTTAGTGCATGGAGTGATACTGTGGGTTAGTGCATGGAGTGATACTCTGGGTTAGAGCATGGAGTGATGTTGTGGGTTCGAGCACGGAGTGATAACGTGGGATAGAGTATGGAGTGATAATGTGGGTTAGAGTATGAAGTGATACTGTGGGTTAGAGCATGGAGTGATACTGCGGCTTAGAGTATGGAGTGATACTGTGGGTTAGTGTATGGAGTGATACTGTGGGTTAGTGTATGGAGTGATACTGTGGGTTAGAGCTTGGAGTGATACTGTGGGTGAGAGCATGGAGTGATAATGTGGGTTAGAGGATGGAGTGATAATGTGGGTTAGAGCATGGAGTGATACTGTGGGTTAGTGTATGGAGTGATACTGTGGGTTAGAGCATGGAGCAAAATTGTGAGTTAGAACATGGAGTGATAATGTGGGTTAGAGTATGGAGTGATACTGTGGGTTAGTGTATGGAGTGATACTGTGGGTTAGTGTACGGAGTGATACTGTGGGTTAGAGTATGGAGTGATACTGTGGGTTAGAGGATGGAGTGATACTGTGAGTTCGAGCATGGAGTGATACTGTGGGTTCGTGTATGGAGTGATACTGTGGGTTAGAGCATGGAGCAAAATTGTGAGTTAGAACATGGAGTGATAATGTGGGTTAGAGTATGGAGTGATACTGTGGGTGAGAGCATGGAGTAATACTGTGGGTGAGAGCATGGAGTGATGATGTGGGTTAGAGCATGGATTGATACTGTGGGTGAGAGCATGGAGTGATACTGTGGGTGAGAGCATGGAGTGATAATGTGGGTTAGAGCATCGATTGATACCGTGGGTGAGAGCATGGAGTGATATTGTGGGTTAGAGTATGCAGTGATATTGTGGGTTAGAGCATGGAGTAATAATGTGTGTTCGAGTATGGAGTGATACTGTGCTTTAGAGTATGGAGTGATACTGTGGGTTAGTGCATGGAGTGATACTGTGGGTTAGTGCATGGAGTGATACTGTGGGTTAGAGCATGGAGTGATGTTGTGGGTTCGAGCACGGAGTGATAACGTGGGATAGAGTATGGAGTGATACTGTGGGTTAGAGTATGGAGTGATAATGTGGGTTAGAGCATGGAGTGATACTGAGGGTTACAGCATGGAGTGATAATGTGGGTTAGAGTATGGAGTGATACCGTGGGTTGGAGCATGGAGTGATATTGTGGGTTAGTGTATGGAGTGATACTGTGGGTTAGAGCATGGAGTGATACTGCGGGTTAGAATATGGAGTGATACTGTGGGTTAGTGTATGGAGTGATACTGTGGGTTAGTGTATGGAGTGATACTGTGGGTTAGAACATGGAGTGATAATGTGGGTTAGAGTATGGAGTGATACTGTGGGTTAGAGTATGGAGTGATACTGTGGGTTAGAGCATGGAGTGATACTGCGGGTTAGAATATGGAGTGATACTGTGGGTTAGTGTATGGAGTGATACTGTGGGTTAGTGTATGGAGTGATACTGTGGGTTAGAGTATGGAGTGATACTCTGGGTTAGAGCATGGAGCAAAACTGTGAGTTAGATCATGGAGTGATACTGTAAGTTAAAGCATGGAGTGATAATGTGGGTTAGAGCATGGAGTGATAATGTGGGTTAGAGTATGGAGTGATACTGTGGTTGAGAGCATGGAGTGATACTGTGGGTGAGAGCATGGAGTGATGATGTGGGTTAGAGTATGGAGTGATACTGTGGGTGAGAGCATGGAGTGATACTGTGGGTGAGAGCATGGAGTGATAATGTGGGTTAGAGGATCGATTGATACCGTGGGTGAGAGCATGGAGTGATACTGTGGGTTAGAGCATGGAGTGATACTGTGGGTTAGAGCATGGAGTGAAAATGTGGGTTAGAGTATGCAGTGATACTGTGGGCTAGAGCATGGAGTGATACTGTAGGTTCGAGTATGGGGTGATACTGTGGGTTAGAGCATGGAGTGATACTTTGGGTTAGAGCATGGAGTGATAATGTGTGTTAGAGCATGTAAGGATACTGTGGGTTAGAGTATGGAGTGATACTGTGGGTTAGTGCATGGAGTGATACTGTGGGTTAGAGCATGGAGTGATGTTGTGGGTTCGAGCACGGAGTGATAACGTGGGATAGAGTATGGAGTGATACTGTGGGTTAGAGTATGGAGTGATAATGTGGGTTAGAGCATGGAGTGATACTGAGGGTTACAGCATGGAGTGATAATGTGGGTTAGAGTATGGAGTGATACCGTGGGTTGGAGCATGGAGTGATATTGTGGGTTAGTGTATGGAGTGATACTGTGGGTTAGAACATGGAGTGATAATGTGGGTTAGAGTATGGAGTGATACTGTGGGTTAGAGTATGGAGTGATACTGTGGGTTAGAGCATGGAGTGATACTGCGGGTTAGAATATGGAGTGATACTGTGGGTTAGTGTATGGAGTGATACTGTGGGTTAGTGTATGGAGTGATACTGTGGGTTAGAGTATGGAGTGATACTGTGGGTTAGAGTATGGAGTGATACTGTGGGCTAGAGGATGGAGTGATACTCTGGGTTAGAGCATGGAGTGATACTGTGGGTTAGTGTCTGGAGTGATACTGTGGGTTAGAGCATGGAGCAAAATTGTGAGTTAGAACATGGAGTGATAATGTGGGTTAGAGTATAGAGTGATACTGTGGGTTAGAGTATAGAGTGATACTGTGGGTTAGAGCATGGAGCAAAACTGTGAGTTAGATCATGGAGTGATACTGTAAGTTAAAGCATGGAGTGATAATGTGGGTTAGAGCATGGAGTGATAATGTGGGTTAGAGTATAGAGTGATACTGTGGGTGAGAGCATGGAGTAATACTGTGGGTGAGAGCATGGAGTGATGATGTGGGTTAGAGCATGGATTGATACTGTGGGTGAGAGCATGGAGTGATACTGTGGGTGAGAGCATGGAGTGATAATGTGGGTTGGAGCATCGATTGATACCGTGGGTGAGAGCATGGAGTGATATTGTGGGTTAGAGTATGCAGTGATATTGTGGGTTAGAGCATGGAGTAATAATGTGTGTTCGAGTATGGAGTGATACTGTGCTTTAGAGTATGGAGTGATACTGTGGGTTAGTGCATGGAGTGATACTGTGGGTTAGTGCATGGAGTGATACTGTGGGTTAGAGCATGGAGTGATGTTGTGGGTTCGAGCACGGAGTGATAACGTGGGATAGAGTATGGAGTGATACTGTGGGTTAGAGTATGGAGTGATAATGTGGGTTAGAGCATGGAGTGATACTGAGAGTTACAGCATGGAGTGATAATGTGGGTTAGAGTATGGAGTGATACCGTGGGTTGGAGCATGGAGTGATATTGTGGGTTAGTGTATGGAGTGATACTGTGGGTTAGAACATGGAGTGATAATGTGGGTTAGAGTATGGAGTGATACTGTGGGTTAGAACATGGAGTGATGTTGTGGGTTAGAGCATGGAGTGATACTGCGGGTTAGAGTATGGAGTGATACTGTGGGTTAGAGTATGGAGTGATAATGTGGGTTAGAGCATGGAGTGATACTGAGGGTTAAATCATGGAGTGATAATGTGGGTTAGAGTATGAAGTGATACCGTGGGTTATAGCATGGAGTGATACTGTGGGTTAGTGCATGGAGTGATACTGTGGGTTAGTGCATGGAGTGATACTGTGGGTTAGAACATGGAGTGATGTTGTGGGTTCGAGCACGGAGTGATAACGTGGGATAGAGTATGGAGTGATACTGTGGGTTAGAGTATGGAGTGATAATGTGGGTTAGAGCATGGAGTGATACTGTGGGTTAGAGCATGAAGTGATACTGTGGGTTAGAGCATGGAGTGATACTGCGGGTTAGAGTATGGAGTGATACTGTGGGTTAGTGTATGGAGTGATACTGTGGGTTAGTGTATGGAGTGATACTGTGGGTTAGAGCATGGAGTGATACTGTGGGTGAGAGCATGGAGTGATAATGTGGGTTTAAGGATGGAGTGATAATGTGGGTTAGAGCATGGAGTGATACTGTGTGTTCGTGTATGGAGTGATACTGTGGGTTAGAGCATGGAGCAAAATTGTGAGTTAGAACATGGAGTGATAATGTGGGTTAGAGTATGGAGTGATACTGTGGGTTAGTGTATGGAGTGATACTCTGGGTTAGTGTACGGAGTGATACTGTGGGTTAGAGTATGGAGTGATACTGTGGGTTAGAGGATGGAGTGATACTGTGAGTTAGAGCATGGAGTGATATTGTGGGTTAGTGTATGGAGTGATACTGTGGGTTAGAGCATGGAGCAAAATTGTGAGTTAGAACATGGAGTGATACTGTGGGTTAGAGTATAGAGTGATACTGTGGGTTAGAGTATAGAGTGATACTCTGGGTTAGAGCATGGAGCAAAACTGTGAGTTAGATCATGGAGTGATACTGTAAGTTAAAGCATGGAGTGATAATGTGGGTTAGAGCATGGAGTGATAATGTGGGTTAGAGTATGGAGTGATACTGTGGTTGAGAGCATGGAGTGATACTGTGGGTGAGAGCATGGAGTGATGATGTGGGTTAGAGTATGGAGTGATACTGTGGGTGAGAGCATGGAGTGATACTGTGGGTGAGAGCATGGAGTGATAATGTGGGTTAGAGGATCGATTGATACCGTGGGTGAGAGCATGGAGTGATACTGTGGGTTAGAGCATGGAGTGATACTGTGGGTTAGAGCATGGAGTGAAAATGTGGGTTAGAGTATGCAGTGATACTGTGGGCTAGAGCATGGAGTGATACTGTAGGTTCGAGTATGGGGTGATACTGTGGGTTAGAGCATGGAGTGATACTTTGGGTTAGAGCATGGAGTGATAATGTGTGTTAGAGCATGTAAGGATACTGTGGGTTAGAGTATGGAGTGATACTGTGGGTTAGTGCATGGAGTGATACTGTGGGTTAGAGCATGGAGTGATGTTGTGGGTTCGAGCACGGAGTGATAACGTGGGATAGAGTATGGAGTGATACTGTGGGTTAGAGTATGGAGTGATAATGTGGGTTAGAGCATGGAGTGATACTGAGGGTTACAGCATGGAGTGATAATGTGGGTTAGAGTATGGAGTGATACCGTGGGTTGGAGCATGGAGTGATATTGTGGGTTAGTGTATGGAGTGATACTGTGGGTTAGAACATGGAGTGATAATGTGGGTTAGAGTATGGAGTGATACTGTGGGTTAGAGTATGGAGTGATACTGTGGGTTAGAGCATGGAGTGATACTGCGGGTTAGAATATGGAGTGATACTGTGGGTTAGTGTATGGAGTGATACTGTGGGTTAGTGTCTGGAGTGATACTGTGGGTTAGAGTATGGAGTGATACTGTGGGTTAGTGTCTGGAGTGATACTGTGGGTTAGAGCATGGAGCAAAATTGTGAGTTAGAACATGGAGTGATAATGTGGGTTAGAGTATGGAGTGATACTGTGGGTTAGTGTATGGAGTGATACTGTGGGTTAGTGTATGGAGTGATACTGTGGGTTAGTGAATGGAGTGATACTGTGGGTTAGAGTATGGAGTGATACTGTGGGTTAGAGTATGGAGTGATACTGTGGGTTAGAGGATGGAGTGATACTGTGAGTTAGAGCATGGAGTGATACTGTGGGTTAGTGTGTGGAGTGATACTGTGGGTTAGAGCATGGAGCAAAATTGTGAGTTAGAACATGGAGTGATAATGTGGGTTAGAGCATGGAGTGATAATGTGGGTTAGAGTATGGAGTGATACTGCGGGTGAGAGCATGGAGTGATACTGCGGGTGAGAGCATGGAGTGATACTGTGGGTGAGAGCATGGAGTGATGATGTGGGTTAGAGCATGGATTGATACTGTGGGTGAGAGCATGGAGTGATACTGTGGGTGAGAGCATGGAGTGATAATGTGGGTTAGAGCATCGATTGATACCGTGGGTGAGAACATGGAGTGATACTGTGGGTTAGAGCATGGAGTGATACTGTGGGTTAGAGCATGGAGTGAAACTGTGGGTTAGAGTATGCAGTGATACTGTGGGCTAGAGAATGGAGTGATACTGTAGGTTCGAGTATGGGGTGATACTGTGGGTTAGAGCATTGAGTGATACTGTGGGTTAGAGCATGGCGTGATAATGTGTGTTAGAGCATGTAATTATACTGTGGGGTAGAGTATGGAGTGATACTGTTGGGTAGAGTATGTAGTGATATTGTGGGTTAGAGCATGGAGTAATAATGTGTGTTAGAGTGTGGAGTGATACTGTGCTTTAGAGTATGGAGTGATCCTGTGGGTTAGAGCATGGAGTGATACTGTGGGTTAGTGCATGGAGTGATACTGTAGGTTAGAGCATGGAGTGATGTTGTGGGTTCGAGCACGGAGTGATAACGTGGGAAAGAGTATGAAGTGATACTGTGGGTTAGAGTCTGGAGTGATAATGTGGGTTAGAGCATGGAGTGATACTGTGGGTTAGAGTATGGAGTGATACTGTGGGTTAGTGTATGGAGTGATACTGTGGGTTAGTGTACGGAGTGATACTGTGGGTTAGAGTATGGAGTGATACTATCGGTTAGAGGATGGAGTGATACTGTGAGTTAGAGCATAGAGTGATACTGTGGGTTAGTGTATGGAGTGATACTGTGGGTTAGAGCATGGAGCAAAATTGTGAGTTAGAACATGGAGTGATAATATGGGTTAGAGCAGAGAGTGATACTGTGGGTTAGAGTATAGAGTGATACCGTGGGTTCGAGCATGGAGCAAAACTGTGAGTTAGATCATGGAGTGATACTGTAAGTTAAAGCATGGAGTGATAATGTGGGTTAGAGCATGGAGTGAAAATGTGGGTTAGAGTATGGAGTGATACTGTGGGTTAGTGTATGGAGTGATACTGTGGGTTAGTGTATGGAGTGATACTGTGGGTTAGTGAATGGAGTGATACTGTGGGTTAGAGTATGGAGTGATACTGTGGGTTAGAGTATGGAGTGATACTGTGGGTTAGAGGATGGAGTGAGACTGTGGGTTAGAGCATGGAGTGATACTGTGGGTTAGTGTATGGAGTGATACTGTGGGTTAGAGCATGGAGCAAAATTGTGAGTTAGAACATGGAGTGATAATGTGGGTTAGAGCATGGAGTGATAATGTGGGTTAGAGTATGGAGTGATACTGCGGGTGAGAGCATGGAGTGATACTGTGGGTGAGAGCATGGAGTGATGATGTGGGTTAGAGCATGGATTGATACTGTGGGTGAGAGCATGGAGTGATACTGTGGGTGAGAGCATGGAGTGATAATGTGGGTTAGAGCATCGATTGATACCGTGGGTGAGAGCATGGAGTGATACTGTGGGTTAGAGCATGGAGTGATACTGTGGGTTAGAGCATGGAGTGAAACTGTGGGTTAGAGTATGCAGTGATACTGTGGGCTAGACAATGGAGTGATACTGTAGGTTCGAGTATGGGGTGATACTGTGGGTTAGAGCATTGAGTGATACTGTGGGTTAGAGCATGGCGTGATAATGTGTGTTAGAGCATGTAATTATACTGTGGGGTAGAGTATGGAGTGATACTGTTGGGTAGAGTATGTAGTGATATTGTGGGTTAGAGCATGGAGTAATAATGTGTGTTAGAGTATGGAGTGATACTGTGCTTTAGAGTATGGAGTGATCCTGTGGGTTAGATCATGGAGTGATACTGTGGGTTAGTGCATGGGGTGATACTGTAGGTTAGAGCATGGAGTGATGTTGTGGGTTCGAGCACGGAGTGATAACGTGGGAAAGAGTATGAAGTGATACTGTGGGTTAGAGTCTGGAGTGATAATGTGGGTTAGAGCATGGAGTGATACTGTGGGTTAGAGCATGAAGTGATACTGTGGGTTAGAGCATGTAGTGATACTGCGGGTTAGAGTATGGAGTGATACTGTGGGTTAGTGTATGGAGTGATACTATGGGTTAGTGTATGGAGTGATACTGTGGGTTAGAGCATGGAGTGATACTGTGGGTGAGAGCATGGAGTGATAATGTGGGTTAGAGGATGGAGTGATAATGTGGGTTAGAGCATGGAGTGATACTGTGGGTTAGTGTATGGAGTGATACTGTGGATTAGAGCATGGAGCAAAATTGTGAGTTAGAACATGGAGTGATAATGTGGGTTAGAGTATGGAGTGATACTGTGGGTTAGTGTATGGAGTGATACTGTGGGTTAGTGTACGGAGTGATACTGTGGGTTAGAGTATGGAGTGATACTGTGGGTTAGAGGATGGAGTGATACTGTGAGTTAGAGCATGGAGTGATACTGTGGGTTAGTGTATGGAGTGATACTGTGGGTTAGAGCATGGAGCAAAATTGTGAGTTAGAACATGGAGTGATAATATGGGTTAGAGCAGAGAGTGATACTGTGGGTTAGAGTATAGAGTGATACCGTGGGTTCGAGCATGGAGCAAAAGTGTGAGTTAGATCATGGAGTGATACTGTAAGTTAAAGCATGGAGTGATAATGTGGGTTAGAGCATGGAGTGATAATGTGGGTTAGAGTATGGAGTGATACTGTGGGTGAGAGCATGGAGTGATACTGTGGGTGAGAGCATGGAGTGATGATGTGGGTTAGAGTATGGAGTGATACTGTGGATGAGAGCATGGAGTGATACTGTGGGTGAGAGCATGGAGTGATAATGTGGGTTAGAGGATCGATTGATACCGTGGGTGAGAGCATGGAGTGATACTGTGGGTTAGAGCATGGAGTGATACTGTGGGTTAGAGCATGGAGTGAAAATGTGGGTTCGCGTATGCAGTGATACTGTGGGCTAGAGCATGGAGTGATACTGTAGGTTCGAGTATGGGGTGATACTGTGGGTTAGAGCATGGAGTGATACTTTGGGTTAGAGCATGGAGTGATAATGTGTGTTAGAGCATGTAAGGATACTGTGGGTTAGAGTATGGAGTGATACTGTGGGTTAGAGTATGTTGTGATATTGTGGTTTGAGCATGGAGTAATAATGTGTGTTAGAGTATGGAGTGATACTGTGCTTTAGAGTATGGAGTGATACTGTGGGTTAGTGCATGGAGTGATACTGTGGGTTAGTGCATGGAGTGATACTGTGGGTTAGAACATGGAGTGATGTTGTGGGTTCGAGCACGGAGTGATAACGTGGGATAGAGTATGGAGTGATAATGTGGGTTAGAGTATGGAGTGATAATGCGGGTTAGAGCATGGAGTGATACTGTGGGTTACAGCATGGAGTGATACTGTGGGTTAGAGCATGGAGTGATACTGCGGGTTAGAGTATGGAGTGATACTGTGGGTTAGTGTATGGAGTGATACTATGGGTTAGTGTATGGAGTGATACTGTGGGTTAGAGCATGGAGTGATACTGTGGGTGAGCGCATGGAGTGATAATGTGGGTTAGAGGATGGAGTGATAATGTGGGTTAGAGCATGGAGTGATACTGTGGGTTAGTGTATGGAGTGATACTGTGGATTAGAGCATGGAGCAAAATTGTGAGTTAGAACATGGAGTGATAATGTGGGTTAGAGTATGGAGTGATACTGTGGGTTAGTGTATGGAGTGATACTGTGGGTTAGTGTACGGAGTGATACTGTGGGTTAGAGTATGGAGTGATACTGTGGGTTAGAGGATGGAGTGATACTGTGAGTTAGAGCATGGAGTGATACTGTGGGTTAGTGTATGGAGTGATACTGTGGGTTAGAGCATGGAGCAAAATTGTGAGTTAGAACATGGAGTGATAATATGGGTTAGAGCAGAGAGTGATACTGTGGGTTAGAGTATAGAGTGATACCGTGGGTTCGAGCATGGAGCAAAAGTGTGAGTTAGATCATGGAGTGATACTGTAAGTTAAAGCATGGAGTGATAATGTGGGTTAGAGCATGGAGTGATAATGTGGGTTAGAGTATGGAGTGATACTGTGGGTGAGAGCATGGAGTGATACTGTGGGTGAGAGCATGGAGTGATGATGTGGGTTAGAGTATGGAGTGATACTGTGGATGAGAGCATGGAGTGATACTGTGGGTGAGAGCATGGAGTGATAATGTGGGTTAGAGGATCGATTGATACCGTGGGTGAGAGCATGGAGTGATACTGTGGGTTAGAGCATGGAGTGATACTGTGGGTTAGAGCATGGAGTGAAAATGTGGGTTCGCGTATGCAGTGATACTGTGGGCTAGAGCATGGAGTGATACTGTAGGTTCGAGTATGGGGTGATACTGTGGGTTAGAGCATGGAGTGATACTTTGGGTTAGAGCATGGAGTGATAATGTGTGTTAGAGCATGTAAGGATACTGTGGGTTAGAGTATGGAGTGATACTGTGGGTTAGAGTATGTTGTGATATTGTGGGTTAGAGCATGGAGTAATAATGTGTGTTAGAGTATGGAGTGATACTGTGCTTTAGAGTATGGAGTGATACTGTGGGTTAGTGCATGGAGTGATACTGTGGGTTAGTGCATGGAGTGATACTGTGGGTTAGAACATGGAGTGATGTTGTGGGTTCGAGCACGGAGTGATAACGTGGGATAGAGTATGGAGTGATAATGTGCGTTAGAGTATGGAGTGATAATGCGGGTTAGAGCATGGAGTGATACTGTGGGTTACAGCATGGAGTGATAATGTGAGTTAGAGTATGGAGTGATACTGTGGGTGAGAGCATGGAGTGATAATGTGGGTTAGAGCATCGATTGATACCGTAGGTGAGAGCATGGAGTGATACTGTGGGTTAGAGCATGGAGTGATATTGTGGGTTAGTGTATGGAGTGATACTGTGGGTTAGAACATGGAGTGATACTGTGGGTTAGAACATGGAGTGATACTGTGGGTTAGAGTATGGAGTGATACTGTGGGTTAGAGCATGGAGTGATACTGCGGGTTAGAATATGGAGTGATACTGTGGGTTAGTGTATGGAGTGATACTGTGGGTTAGTGTATGGAGTGATACTGTGGGTTAGAGTATGGAGTGATACTGTGGGTTAGAGTATGGAGTGATACTGTGGGCTAGAGGATGGAGTGATACTCTGGGTTAGAGCATGGAGTGATACTGTGGGTTAGTGTCTGGAGTGATACTGTGGGTTAGAGCATGGAGCAAAATTGTGAGTTAGAACATGGAGTGATAATGTGGGTTAGAGTATGGAGTGATACTGTGGGTTAGTGTATGGACTGATACTGTGGGTTAGTGTATGGAGTGATACTGTGGGTTAGTGAATGGAGTGATACTGTGGGTTAGAGTATGGAGTGATACTGTGGGTTAGAGGATGGAGTGATACTGTGGGTTAGAGGATGGAGTGATACTGTGGGTTAGAGGATGGAGTGATACTGTGGGTTAGAGCATGGAGTGATACTGTGGGTTAGTGTATGGTGTGATACTGTGGGTTAGTGCACGGAGCAAAACTGTGAGTTAGATCATGGAGTGATACTGTAAGTAAAACCATGGAGTGATAATGTGGGTTAGAGCATGGAGTGATAATGTGGGTTAGAGTATGGAGTGATACTGTGGTTTAGAGTATGGAGTGATACTGTGGGTTCGAGCATGGAGTGATACTGTGGGTTAGAGCATGGAGTGATAATGTGGGTTAGAGCATGGAGTGATACTGTGGGTTAGTGTATGGAGTGATACTGTGGGTTAGAGTATGGTGTGATACTGTGGGTTAGAGGATGGAGTGATACTGTGAGTTCGAGCATGGAGTGATACTGTGTGTTAGTGTATGGAGTGATACTGTGGGTTAGAGCATGGTGCAAAATTGTGAGTTAGAACATGGAGTGATAATGTGGGTTAGAGTATTTAGTGATACTGTGGGTTAGAGTATAGAGTGATACTGTGGGTTAGAGCATGGAGTGATACTGTGGTTTAGAGTATGGAGTGATACTGTGGGTGAGAGCATGGAGTGATAATGTGGGTTAGAGCATGGAGTGAGACTGTGGGTGAGAACATGGAGAAAAACTGTGGGTTAGTGCATGGAGTGATACTGTGGGTTAGAGCATGGAGTGATACTGTGTGTTAGTGTATGGAGTAATACTGTGGGTTAGTGCATGGAGCAAAATTGTGAGTTAGAACATGGAGTGATAATGTGGGTTAGAGTATAGAGTGATACTGTGGGTTAGAGTATAGAGTGATACTGTGGGTTAGAGCATGGAGCAAAACTGTGAGTTAGATCATGGAGTGATACTGTAAGTTAAAGCATGGAGTGATAATGTGGGTTCGAGCATGGAGTGATAATGTGGGTTAGAGTATGGAGTGATACTGTGGGTGAGAGCATGGAGTGATACTGTGGGTGAGAGCATGGAGTGGTAATGTGGGTTAGAGCATGGATTGATACTGTGGGTGAGAGCATGGAGTGATACTGTGGGTGAGAGCAAGGAGTGATAATGTGGGTTGGAGCATCGATTGATACCGTGGGTGAGATCATGGAGTGATACTGTGGGTTAGAGCATGGAGTGATACTGTGGGTTAGAGCATGGAGTGAAACTGTGGGTTAGAGTATGCAGTGATACTGTCGGCAAGAGCATGGAGTGATACTGTGGGTTCGAGTATGGGGTGATACTGTGGGTTAGAGCATGGAGTGATACTGTGGTTAGAGCATGGAGTGATAAAGTGTGTTAGAGCATGGAGTGATACTGTGGGTTGGAGTATGGAGTGATACTGTGGGTTAGAGTATGTAGTGATATTGTGGGTTCGAGCATGGAGTAATAATGTGTGTTAGAGTATGGAGTGATACTGTGCGTTAGAGTATGGAGTGATACTGTGGGTTAGTGCATGGAGTGATACTGTGGGTTAGTGCATGGAGTGATACCGTGGGTTAGAGCATGGAGTGATGTTGTGGGTTCGAGCACGGAGTGATAATGTGGGTTAGAGTATGGAGTGATACTGTCGGTTAGAGCATGGAGTGATAGTGTGGGTGAGAGCATGGAGTGATACTGTGGGTTAGACCATGGAGTGATACTGTGGGTTCGAGCATGGAGTGATATTGTGGGTTAGTGTATGGAGTGATACTGTGGGTTCGAGTATGGGGTGATACTGTGGGTTAGAGCATGGAGTGATACTTTGGGTTAGAGCATGGAGTGATAATGTGTGTTAGAGCATGTAAGGATACTGTGGGTTAGAGTATGGAGTGATACTGTGGGTTAGAGTATGTTGTGATATTGTGGGTTAGAGCATGGAGTAATAATGTGTGTTAGAGTATGGAGTGATACTGTGCTTTAGAGTATGGAGTGATACTGTGGGTTAGTGCATGGAGTGATACTGTGGGTTAGTGCATGGAGTGATACTGTGGGTTAGAACATGGAGTGATGTTGTGGGTTCGAGCACGGAGTGATAACGTGGGATAGAGTATGGAGTGATAATGTGGGTTAGAGTATGGAGTGATAATGCGGGTTAGAGCATGGAGTGACACTGAGGGTTACAGCATGGAGTGATAATGTGGGTTAGAGTATGGAGTGATACCGTGGGTTAGAGCATGGAGTGATACTGTGGGTTAGTGCATGGAGTGATACTGTGGGTTAGTGTATGGAGTGATACTGTGGGTTAGAGCATGGAGTGATACTGTGGGTGAGAGCATGGAGTGATACTGTGGGTTAGTGTATGGAGTGATACTGTGGGTTAGAGCATGGAGCAAAATTGTGAGTTAGAACATGGAGTGATAATGTGGGTTAGAGTATGGAGTGATACTGTGGGTTAGTGTATGGAGTGATACTGTGGGTTAGAGCATGGAGTGATACTGTGGGTTCGTGTATGGAGTGATACTGTGGGTTAGAGCATGGAGCAAAATTGTGAGTTAGAACATGGAGTGATAATGTGGGTTAGAGTATAGAGTGATACTGTGGGTTAGAGTATAGAGTGATACAGTGGGTTAGAGCATGGAGCAAAACTGTGAGTTAGATCATGGAGTGATACTGTAAGTTAAAGCATGGAGTGATAATGTGGGTTAGAGCATGGAGTGATAATGTGGGTTAGAGTATGGAGTGATACTGTGGGTGAGAGCATGGAGTAATACTGTGGGTGAGAGCATGGAGTGATAATGTGGGTTAGAACATGGAGTGATGTTGTGGGTTCGAGCACGGAGTGATAACGTGGGTTAGAGCATGGAGTGATACTGCGGCTTAGAGTATGGAGTGATACTGTGGGTTAGTGTATGGAGTGATACTGTGGGTTAGTGTATGGAGTGATACTGTGGGTTAGAGCATGGAGTGATACTGTGGGTGAGAGCATGGAGTGATAATGTGGGTTAGAGGATGGAGTGATAATGTGGGTTAGAGCATGGAGTGATACTGTGGGTTAGTGTATGGAGTGATACTGTGGGTTAGAGCATGGAGCAAAATTGTGAGTTAGAACATGGAGTGATAATGTGGGTTAGAGTATGGAGTGATACTGTGGGTTAGTGTATGGAGTGATACTGTGGGTTAGTGTACGGAGTGAGACTGTGGGTTAGAGTATGGAGTGATACTGTGGGTTAGAGGATGGAGTGATACTGTGAGTTAGAGCATGGAGTGATACTGTGGGTTCGTGTATGGAGTGATACTGTGGGTTAGAGCATGGAGCAAAATTGTGAGTTAGAACATGGAGTGATAATGTGGGTTAGAGTATAGAGTGATACTGTGGGTTAGAGTATAGAGTGATACTGTGGGTTAGAGCATGGAGCAAAACTGTGGGTTAGAGTATGAAGTGATACTACGGCTTAGAGTATGGAGTGATACCGTGGGTTAGAGCATGGAGTGATACTGTGGGTTAGTGCATGGAGTGATACTGTGGGTTAGTGCATGGAGTGATACTCTGGGTTAGAGCATGGAGTGATGTTGTGGGTTCGAGCACGGAGTGATAACGTGGGTTAGAGCATGGAGTGATACTGCGGCTTAGAGTATGGAGTGATACTGTGGGTTAGTGTATGGAGTGATACTGTGGGTTAGTGTATGGAGTGATACTGTGGGTTAGAGCATGGAGTGATACTGTGGGTGAGAGCATGGAGTGATAATGTGGGTTAGAGGATGGAGTGATAATGTGGGTTAGAGCATGGAGTGATACTGTGGGTTAGTGTATGGAGTGATACTGTGGGTTAGAGCATGGAGCAAAATTGTGAGTTAGAACATGGAGTGATAATGTGGGTTAGAGTATGGAGTGATACTGTGGGTTAGTGTATGGAGTGATACTGTGGGTTAGTGTACGGAGTGATACTGTGGGTTAGAGTATGGAGTGATACTGTGGGTTAGAGGATGGAGTGATACTGTTAGTTAGAGTATGGAGTGATACTGTGGGTTAGTGTATGGAGTGATACTGTGGGTTAGTGTACGGAGTGATACTGTGGGTTAGAGTATGGAGTGATAATGTGGGTTAGAGTATGGAGTGATACTGTGGGTTAGTGTATGGAGTGATACTGTGGGTTAGTGTACGGAGTGATACTGTGGGTTAGAGTATGGAGTGATACTGTGGGTTAGAGGATGGAGTGATACTGTTAGTTAGAGCATGGAGTGATACTGTGGGTTAGAGCATGGAGCAAAACTGTGAGTTAGATCATGGAGTGATACTGTAAGTTAAAGCATGGAGTGATAATGTGGGTTAGAGCATGGAGTGATAATGTGGGTTAGAGTATGGAGTGATACTGTGGGTGAGAGCATAGAGTAATACTGTGGGTGAGAGCATGGAGTGATGATGTGGGTTAGAGCATGGATTGATACTGTGGGTGAGAGCATGGAGTGATACTGTGGGTGAGAGCATGGAGTGATAATGTGGGTTAGAGCATCGATTGATACCGTGGGTGAGAGCATAGAGTGATATTATGGGTTTGAGTATGCAGTGATATTGTGGGTTAGAGCATGGAGTAATAATGTGTGTTCGAGTATGGAGTGATACTGTGCTTTAGAGTATGGAGTGATACTGTGGGTTAGTGCATGGAGTGATACTGTGGGTTAGTGCATGGAGTGATACTGTGGGTTAGAGCATGGAGTGATGTTGTGGGTTCGAGCACGGAGTGATCACGTGGGATAGAGTATGGAGTGATACTGTGGGTTAGAGTATGGAGTGATAATGTGGGTTAGAGCATGGAGTGATACTGAGGGTTACAGCATGGAGTGATAATGTGGGTTAGAGTATGGAGTGATACCGTGGGTTGGAGCATGGAGTGATACTGTGGGTTAGAGCATGGAGTGATATTGTGGGTTAGTGTATGGAGTGAGACTGTGGGTTAGAACATGGAGTGATAATGTGGGTTAGAGTATGGAGTGATACTGAGGGTTAGTGTATGGAGTGATACTGTGGGTTAGTGTATGGAGTGATACTGTGGGTTAGTGAATGGAGTGATACTGTGGGTTAGAGTATGGAGTGATACTGTGGGTTAGAGGATGGAGTGATACTGTGGGTTAGAGGATGGAGTGATACTGTGGGTTAGAGCATGGAGTGATACTGTGGGTTAGTGTATGGTGTGATACTGTGGGTTAGAGCATGGAGCAAAACTGTGAGTTAGATCATGGAGTGATACTGTAAGTAAAAGCATGGAGTGATTATGTGGGTTAGAGCATGGAGTGATAATGTGGGTTAGAGTATGAAGTGATACTGTGGTTTAGAGTATGGAGTGATACTGTGGGTTCGAGCATGGAGTGATACTGTGGGTTAGAGCATGGAGTGATACTGTGGGTTAGTGTATGGAGTGATACTGTGGGTTAGAGTATGGAGTGATACTGTGGGTTAGAGGATGGAGTGATACTGTGAGTTCGAGCATGGAGTGATACTGTGGGTTAGTGTATGGAGTGATACTGTGGGTTAGAGCATGGTGCAAAATTGTGAGTTAGAACATGGAGTGATAATGTGGGTTAGAGTATTTAGTGATACTGTGGGTTAGAGTATAGAGTGATACTGTGGGTTCGAGCATGGAGTGATACTGTGGTTTAGAGTATGGAGTGATACTGTGGGTTCGAGCATGGAGTGATACTGTGGGTTAGAGCTTGGAGTGATACTGTGGGTGAGAGCATGGAGTGATACTGTGGGTGAGAGCATGGAGTGATACTGTGGGTTAGAACATGGAGTGATACTGTGGGTTAGAGTATGGAGTGATACTGTGGGTTAGAGTATGGAGTGATACTGTGGGTTAGAGCATGGAGTGATGCTGCGGGTTAGAATATGGAGTGATACTGTGGGTTAGAGTATGGAGTGATACTGTGGGTTAGAGTATGGAGTGATACTGTGGGCTAGAGGATGGAGTGATACTCTGGGTTAGAGCATGGAGTGATACTGTGGGTTAGTGTCTGGAGGGATACTGTGGGTTAGAGCATGGAGCAAAATTGTGAGTTAGAACATGGAGTGATAATGTGGGTTAGAGTATGGAGTGATACTGAGGGTTAGTGTATGGAGTGATACTGTGGGTTAGTGTATGGAGTGATACTGTGGGTTAGTGAATGGAGTGATACTGTGGGTTAGAGTATGGAGTGATACTGTGGGTTAGAGGATGGAGTGATACTGTGGGTTAGAGGATGGAGTGATACTGTGGGTTAGAGCATGGAGTGATACTGTGGGTTAGTGTATGGTGTGATACTGTGGGTTAGAGCATGGAGCAAAACTGTGAGTTAGATCATGGAGTGATACTGTAAGTAAAAGCATGGAGTGATTATGTGGGTTAGAGCATGGAGTGATAATGTGGGTTAGAGTATGGAGTGATACTGTGGTTTAGAGTATGGAGTGATACTGTGGGTTCGAGCATGGAGTGATACTGTGGGTTAGAGCATGGAGTGATAATGTGGGTTAGAGCATGGAGTGATACTGTGGGTTAGTGTATGGAGTGATACTGTGGGTTAGAGTATGGAGTGATACTGTGGGTTAGAGGATGGAGTGATACTGTGAGTTCGAGCATGGAGTGATACTGTGGGTTAGTGTATGGAGTGATACTGTGGGTTAGAGCATGGTGCAAAATTGTGAGTTAGAACATGGAGTGATAATGTAGGTTAGAGTATTTAGTGATACTGTGGGTTAGAGTATAGAGTGATACTGTGGGTTCGAGCATGGAGTGATACTGTGGTTTAGAGTATGCAGTGATACTGTGGGTTCGAGCATGGAGTGATACTGTGGGTTAGAGCATGGAGTGATACTGTGGGTGAGAGCATGGAGTGATACTGTGGGTGAGAGCATGGAGTGATAATGTGGGTTAGAGCATGGAGTGAGACTGTGGGTGAGAACATGGAGCAAAACTGTGGGTTAGTGCATGGAGTGATACTGTGGGTTAGAGCATGGAGTGATACTGTGGGTTAGTGTATGGAGTAATACTGTGGGTTAGTGCATGGAGCAAAATTGTGAGTTAGAACATGGAGTGATAATGTGGGTTAGAGTATAGAGTGACACTGTGGGTTAGAGTATAGAGTGATACTGTGGGTAAGAGCATGGAGCAAAACTGTGAGTTAGATCATGGAGTGATACTGTAAGTTAAAGCATGGAGTGATAATGTGGGTTAGAGCATCGATTGATACCGTGGGTGAGATCATGGAGTGATACTGTGGGTTAGAGCATGGAGTGATACTGTGGGTTAGAGCATGGAGTGAAACTGTGGGTTAGAGTATGCAGTGATACTGTCGGCTAGAGCATGGAGTGATACTGTGGGTTGGAATATGGAGTGATACTGTGGGTTAGAGTATGTAGTGATATTGTGGGTTAGAGCATGGAGTAATAATGTGTGTTAGAGTATGGAGTGATACTGTGCGTTAGAGTATGGAGTGATACTGTGGGTTAGTGCATGGAGTGATACTGTGGGTTAGTGCATGGAGTGATACCGTGGGTTAGAGCATGGAGTGATGTTGTGGGTTCGAGCACGGAGTGATAATGTGGGTTAGAGTATGGAGTGATACTGTGGGTTAGAGCATGGAGTGATAGTGTGGGTGAGAGCATGGAGTGATGCTGTGGGTTAGACCATTGAGTGATACTGTGGGTTAGAGCATGGAGTGATATTGTGGGTTAGTGTATGGAGTGATACTGTGGGTTAGAACATGGAGTGATAATGTGGGTTAGAGTATGGAGTGATACTGTGGGTTAGATTATGGAGTGATACTGTGGGTTAGTGTATGGAGTGATACTGTGGGTTAGAGTATGGAGTGATACTGTGGGTTAGAGTATGGAGTGATACTGTGGGTTAGAGGATGGAGTGATACTGTGGGTTAGAGCATGGAGTGATACTGTGGGTTAGTGTATGGAGTGATACTGTGGGTTAGAGCATGGACCTAAATTGTGAGTTAGAACATGGAGTGATAATGTGGGTTAGAGTATGGAGTGATACTGTGGGTTAGTGTATGGAGTGATACTGTGGGTTAGTGTATGGAGTGATACTGTGGGTTAGTGTATGGAGTGATACTGTGGGTTAGAGTATGGAGTGATACTGTGGGTTAGTGTGTGGAGTGATACTGTGGGTTAGAGCATGGAGTAAAATTGTGAGTCAGAACATGGAGTGATAATGTGGGTTAGAGTATAGAGTGATACTGTGGGTTAGAGTTTAGAGTGATACTGTGGGTTAGAGCATGGAGCAAAACTGTGAGTTAGATCATGGAGTGATACTGCAAGTAAAAGCATGGAGTGATAATGTGGGTTAGAGCATGGAGTGATACTGTGGGTTCGTGTATGGAGTGATACTGTGAGTTAGAGCATGGAGTGATACTGTGGGTTAGTGTATGGAGTGATACTGTGGGTTCGAGCATGGAGCAAAATTGTGAGTTAGAACATGGAGTGATAATGTGGGTTAGAGTATAGAGTTATACTGTTGGTTAGAGTATAGAGTGATACTGTGGGTTAGAGCATGGAGCAAAACTGTGAGTTCGATCATGGAGTGATACTGTAAGTTAAAGCATGGAGTGAAAATGTGGGTTAGAGCATGGAGTGATAATGTGCGTTAGAGTATGGAGTGATACTGTGGGTTAGTGCATGGAGTGATACTGTGGATTAGTGCATGGAGTGATACCGTGGGTTGGAGCATGGAGTGATGTTGTGGGTTCGAGCACGGAGTGATAATGTGGGTTAGAGTATGGAGTGATACTGTGGGTTAGAGCATGGAGTGATAGTGTGGGTGAGAGCATGGAGTGATACTGTGGGTTAGACCATGGAGTTATACTGTGGGTTAGAGCATGGAGTGATATTGTGGGTTAGTGTATGGAGTGATACTGTGGGTTAGAGTATGGAGTGATACTGTGGGTTAGAGTATGGAGTGATACTGTGGGTTAGAGGATGGAGTGATACTGTGGGTTAGAGCATGGAGTGATACTGTGGGTTAGTGTATGGAGTGATACTGTGGGTTAGAGCATGGACCTAAATTGTGAGTTAGAACATGGAGTGATAATGTGGGTTAGAGTATGGAGTGATACTGTGGGTTAGTGTATGGAGTGATACTGTGGGTTAGTGTATGGAGTGATACTGTGGGTTAGTGTATGGAGTGATACTGTGGGTTAGAGTATGGAGTGATACTGTGGGTTAGTGTATGGAGTGATACTGTGGGTTAGAGCATGGAGTAAAATTGTGAGTCAGAACATGGAGTGATAATGTGGGTTAGAGTATAGAGTGATACTGTGGGTTAGAGTTTAGAGAGATACTGTGGGTTAGAGCATGGAGCAAAACTGTGAGTTAGATCATGGAGTGATACTGCAAGTAAAAGCATGGAGTGATAATGTGGGTTAGAGCATGGAGTGATACTGTGGGTTCGTGTATGGAGTGATACTGTGAGTTAGAGCATGGAGTGATACTGTGGGTTAGTGTATGGAGTGATACTGTGGGTTCGAGCATGGAGCAAAATTGTGAGTTAGAACATGGAGTGATAATGTGGGTTAGAGTATAGAGTTATACTGTTGGTTAGAATATAGAGTGATACTGTGGGTTAGAGCATGGAGCAAAACTGTGAGTTCGATCATGGAGTGATACTGTAAGTTAAAGCATGGAGTGATAATGTGGGTTAGAGCATGGAGTGATAATGTGGGTTAGAGTATGGAGTGATACTGTGGTTTAGAGTATGGAGTGATACTGTGGGTTCGAGCATGGAGTGATACTGTGGGTTAGAGCATGGAGTGATACTGTGGGTTAGAGCATGGAGTGATACTGTGGGTGAGAGCATGGAGTGATAATGTGGGTTAGAGCATGGAGTGAGACTGTGGATGAGAGCATGGAGCAAAACTGTGGGTTAGAGCATGGAGTGATACTGTGGGTTCGAGTATGGAGTGATAATGTGGGATAGAGTATTGAGTGATACTGTGGGTTAGAGTATGGAGTGATACTGTGGGTGAGAGCATGGAGTGATACTGTGGGTGAGAGCATGGAGTGATAATGTGGGTTAGAGCATGAATTGATACTGTGGGTGAGAGCATGGAGTGATACTGTGGGTGAGAGCATGGAGTGATACTGTGGGTTAGAGCATGGAGTGATACTGTGTGTTAGAGCATGGAGTGAAACTGAGGCTTGGAGTATGGAGTGATACTGTGGGCTAGAGCATGGAGTGATACTGTGGGTTCGACTATGGAGTGATACTGTGCGTTAGAGTATAGAGTGATACTGTGGGTTAGAGCATGGAGTGACTCTGTGGGTTAGAGCATGGAGTGATACTGTGGGTTAGTGTATGGAGTGATACTGTGGGTTTGAGTATGGAGTGATACTGTGGGTTAGAGCATGGAGTGATACTGTGGGTTAGTGTATGGAGTGATAATGTGGGTTAGAGTATGGAGTGATACTGTGGGTTAGAGTATGGAGTGATACTGTGGGTTAGAGTATGGAGTGATACTGTGGGTTAGAGCATGGAGTGATAATGTGGGTTAGAGCATGGAGTGATACTGTGGGTTAGAGCATGGAGTGATACTGTGGGTTAGAGTATGGAGTGATACTGTGCGTTAGAGCATGGAGTGATAATGTGGGTTTGAGTATGGAGTGATACTGTGGGTTAGTGTATGGAGTGATACTGTGGGTTAGAGTATGGAGTGATAATGTGGGTTAGAGCATGGAGTGATAATGTGGGTTAGAGCATGGAGTGATACTGTGGTTTAGAGCATGCAGTGATACTGTGGGTTAGAGCATGGAGTGATACTGTGGGTTAGAGCATGGAGTGATATTGTGGGTTAGTGTATGGAGTGATACCGTGGGTTAGAGCATGGAGTGATAATGTGGGTCAGAGTATGGAGTGATACTGTGGGTTAGAGTATGGAGTGATACTGTGGGTTAGTGTATGGAGTGATACTGTGGGTGAGAGCATGGAGTGATACTGTGGGTGAGAGCATGGAGTGAAACTGTGGGTTGGAGTATGGAGTGATACTGTGGGCTAGAGCATGGAGTGATACTGTGGGTTCGACTATGGAGTGATACTGTGCGTTAGAGTATAGAGTGATACTGTGGGTTAGAGCATGGAGTGACTCTGTGGGTTAGAGCATGGAGTGATACTGTGGGTTAGTGTATGGAGTGATACTGTGGGTTTGAGTATGGAGTGATACTGTGGGTTAGAGCATGGAGTGATACTGTGGGTTAGTGTATGGAGTGATAATGTGGGTTAGAGTATGGAGTGATACTGTGGGTTAGAGTATGGAGTGATACTGTGGGTTAGAGTATGGAGTGATAATGTGGGTTAGAGCATGGAGTGATACTGTGGGTTAGAGCATGGAGTGATACTGTGGGTTAGAGTATGGAGTGATACTGTGCGTTAGAGCATGGAGTGATAATGTGGGTTTGAGTATGGAGTGATACTGTGGGTTAGTGTATGGAGTGATAATGTGGGTTAGAGCATGGAGTGATACTGTGGGTTGGAGCATGGAGTGATAATGTGGGTTAGAGCATGGAGTGATACTGTGGGTTAGAGCATGGAGTGATACTGTGGGTTAGAGCATGGAGTGAAACTGTCGGTTAGAGTATGCAGTGATACTGTCGGCTAGAGCATGGAGTGATACTGTGGGTTCGAGTATGGGGTGATACTGTGGGTTAGAGCATGGAGTGATACTGTGGGTTAGAGCATGGAGTGATAAAGTGTGTTAGAGCATGGAGTGATACTGTGGGTTGGAGTATGGAGTGATACTGTGGGTTAGAGTATGTAGTGATATTGTGGGTTAGAGCATGGAGTAATAATGTGTGTTAGAGTATGGAGTGATACTGTGCGTTAGAGTATGGAGTGATACTGTGGGTTAGTGCATGGAGTGATACTGTGGGTTAGTGCATGGAGTGATACCGTGGGTTAGAGCATGGAGTGATGTTGTGGGTTCGAGCACGGAGTGATAATGTGGGTTAGAGTATGTAGTGATACTGTGGGTTAGAGCATGGAGTGATAGTGTGGGTGAGAGCATGGAGTGATACTGTGGGTTAGACCATGGAGTGATACTGTGGGTTAGAGCATGGAGTGATATTGTGGGTTAGTGTATGGAGTGATACTGTGGGTTAGAACATGGAGTGATAATGTGGGTTAGAGTATGGAGTGATACTGTGGGTTAGAGTATGGAGTGATACTGTGGGTTAGTGTATGGAGTGATACTGTGGGTTAGAGTATGGAGTGATACTGTGGGTTAGAGGATGGAGTGATACTGTGGGTTAGAGCATGGAGTGATACTGTGGGTTAGTGTATGGCGTGATACTGTGGGTTAGAGCATGGACCTAAATTGTGAGTTAGAACATGGAGTGATAATGTGGGTTAGAGTATGGAGTGATACTGTGGGTTAGTGTCTGGAGTGATACTGTGGGTTAGTGTATGGAGTGATACTGTGGGTTAGTGTATGGAGTGATACTGTGGGTTAGAGTATGGAGTGATACTGTGGGTTAGTGTATGGAGTGATACTGTGGGTTAGAGCATGGAGCAAAATTGTGAGTCAGAACATGGAGTGATAATGTGGGTTAGAGTATAGAGTGATACTGTGGGTTAGTGTTTAGAGTGATACTGTGGGTTAGAGCATGGAGCAAAACTGTGAGTTAGATCATGGAGTGATACTGCAAGTAAAAGCATGGAGTGATAATGTGGGTTAGAGCATGGAGTGATACTGTGGATTCGTGTATGGAGTGATACTGTGAGTTAGAGCATGGAGTGATACTGTGGGTTAGTGTATGGAGTGATACTGTGGGTTCGAGCATGGAGCAAAATGGTGAGTTAGAACATGGAGTGATAATGTGGGTTAGAGTATAGAGTTATACTGTTGGTTAGAGTATAGAGTGATACTGTGGGTTAGAGCATGGAGCACAACTGTGAGTTCGATCATGGAGTGATACTGTAAGTTAAAGCATGGAGTGATAATGTGGGTTAGAGCATGGAGTGATAATGTGGGTTAGAGTATGGAGTGATACTGTGGTTTAGAATATGGAGTGATACTGTGGGTTCGAGCATGGAGTGATACTGTGGGTTAGAGCATGGAGTGATACTGTGGGTTAGAGCATGGAGTGATACTGTGGGTTAGAGTATGGAGTGATAATGTGGGTTAGAGCATGGAGTGATACTGTGGGTTAGAGCATGGAGTGATACTGTGGGTTAGAGTATGGAGTGATACTGTGCGTTAGAGCATGGAGTGATAATGTGGGTTTGAGTATGGAGTGATACTGTGGGTTAGTGTATGGAGTGATAATGTGGGTTAGAGCATGGAGTGATACTGTGGGTTGGAGCATGGAGTGATAATGTGGGTTAGAGCATGGAGTGATACTGTGGGTTAGAGCATGGAGTGATACTGTGGGTTAGAGCATGGAGTGAAACTGTCGGTTAGAGTATGCAGTGATACTGTCGGCTAGAGCATGGAGTGATACTGTGGGTTCGAGTATGGGGTGATACTGTGGGTTAGAGCATGGAGTGATACTGTGGGTTAGAGCATGGAGTGATAAAGTGTGTTAGAGCATGGAGTGATACTGTGGGTTGGAGTATGGAGTGATACTGTGGGTTAGAGTATGTAGTGATATTGTGGGTTAGAGCATGGAGTAATAATGTGTGTTAGAGTATGGAGTGATACTGTGCGTTAGAGTATGGAGTGATACTGTGGGTTAGTGCATGGAGTGATACTGTGGGTTAGTGCATGGAGTGATACCGTGGGTTAGAGCATGGAGTGATGTTGTGGGTTCGAGCACGGAGTGATAATGTGGGTTAGAGTATGTAGTGATACTGTGGGTTAGAGCATGGAGTGATAGTGTGGGTGAGAGCATGGAGTGATACTGTGGGTTAGACCATGGAGTGATACTGTGGGTTAGAGCATGGAGTGATATTGTGGGTTAGTGTATGGAGTGATACTGTGGGTTAGAACATGGAGTGATAATGTGGGTTAGAGTATGGAGTGATACTGTGGGTTAGAGTATGGAGTGATACTGTGGGTTAGTGTATGGAGTGATACTGTGGGTTAGAGTATGGAGTGATACTGTGGGTTAGAGGATGGAGTGATACTGTGGGTTAGAGCATGGAGTGATACTGTGGGTTAGTGTATGGCGTGATACTGTGGGTTAGAGCATGGACCTAAATTGTGAGTTAGAACATGGAGTGATAATGTGGGTTAGAGTATGGAGTGATACTGTGGGTTAGTGTCTGGAGTGATACTGTGGGTTAGTGTATGGAGTGATACTGTGGGTTAGTGTATGGAGTGATACTGTGGGTTAGAGTATGGAGTGATACTGTGGGTTAGTGTATGGAGTGATACTGTGGGTTAGAGCATGGAGCAAAATTGTGAGTCAGAACATGGAGTGATAATGTGGGTTAGAGTATAGAGTGATACTGTGGGTTAGTGTTTAGAGTGATACTGTGGGTTAGAGCATGGAGCAAAACTGTGAGTTAGATCATGGAGTGATACTGCAAGTAAAAGCATGGAGTGATAATGTGGGTTAGAGCATGGAGTGATACTGTGGATTCGTGTATGGAGTGATACTGTGAGTTAGAGCATGGAGCAAAATGGTGAGTTAGAACATGGAGTGATAATGTGGGTTAGAGTATAGAGTTATACTGTTGGTTAGAGTATAGAGTGATACTGTGGGTTAGAGCATGGAGCACAACTGTGAGTTCGATCATGGAGTGATACTGTAAGTTAAAGCATGGAGTGATAATGTGGGTTAGAGCATGGAGTGATAATGTGGGTTAGAGTATGGAGTGATACTGTGGTTTAGAATATGGAGTGATACTGTGGGTTCGAGCATGGAGTGATACTGTGGGTTAGAGCATGGAGTGATACTGTGGGTTAGAGCATGGAGTGATACTGTGGGTGAGAGCATGGAGTGATAATGTGGGTTAGAGCATGGAGTGAGACTGTGGATGAGAGCATGGAGCAAAACTGTGGGTTAGATCATGGAGTGATACTGTGGGTTCGAGTATGGAGTGATAATGTGGGATAGAGTATTGAGTGATACTGTGGGTTAGAGTATGGAGTGATACTGTGGGTGAGAGCATGGAGTGATACTGTGGGTGAGAGCATGGAGTGAAACTGTGGCTTGGAGTATGGAGTGATACTGTGGGCTAGAGCATGGAGTGATACTGTGGGTTCGACTATGGAGTGATACTGTGCGTTAGAGTATAGAGTGATACTGTGGGTTAGAGCATGGAGTGACTCTGTGGGTTAGAGCATGGAGTGATACTGTGGGTTAGTGTATGGAGTGATACTGTGGGTTTGAGTATGGAGTGATACTGTGGGTTAGAGCATGGAGTGATACTGTGGGTTAGTGTATGGAGTGATAATGTGGGTTAGAGTATGGAGTGATACTGTGGGTTAGAGTATGGAGTGATACTGTGGGTTAGATTATGGAGTGATACTGTGGGTTAGAGCATGGAGTGATAATGTGGGTTAGAGCATGGAGTGATACTGTGGGTTAGAGCATGGAGTGATACTGTGGGTTAGAGTATGGAGTGATAATGTGGGTTAGAGCATGGAGTGATACTGTGGGTTAGAGCATGGAGTGATAGTGTGGGTGAGAGCATGGAGTGATACTGTGGGTTAGAGCATGGAGTGATACTGTGGGTTAGAGCATGGAGTGATATTGTGGGTTAGTGTATGGAGTGATACTGTGGGTTAGAACATGGAGTGATAATGTGGGTTAGAGTATGGAGTGATACTGTGGGTTAGAGTATGGAGTGATACTGTGGGTTAGTGTATGGAGTGATACTGTGGGTTAGAGTATGGAGTGATACTGTGGGTTAGAGTATGGCGTGATACTGTGGGTTAGAGGATGGAGTGATACTGTGGGTTAGAGCATGGAGTGATACTGTGGGTTCGTGTATGGAGTGATACTGTGGGTTAGAGCATGGACCAAAATTGTGAGTTAGAACATGGAGTGATAATGTGGGTTAGAGTATGGAGTGATACTGTGGGTTAGTGTATGGAGTGATACTGTGGGTGAGTGTATGGAGTGATACTGTGGGTTAGTGTATGGAGTGATACTGTGGGTTAGAGTATGGAGTGATACTGTGGGTTAGTGTATGGAGTGATACTGTGGGTTAGAGCATGGAGCAAAATTGTGAGTCAGAACATGGAGTGATAATGTGGGTTAGAGTATAGAGTGATACTGTGGGTTAGAGTTTAGAGTGATACTGTGGGTCAGAGCATGGAGCAAAACTGTGAGTTAGATCATGGAGTGATACTGCAAGTAAAAGCATGGAGTGATAATGTGGGTTCGAGCATGGAGTGATACTGTGGGTTAGTGTATGGAGTGATACTGTGGGTTCGAGTATGGAGTGATACTGTGGGTTAGAGGATGGAGTGATACTGTGAGTTAGAGCATGGAGTGATACTGTGGGTTAGTGTATGGAGTGATACTGTGGGTTCGAGCATGGAGCAAAATTGTGAGTTAGAACATGGAGTGATAATGTGGGTTAGAGTATAGAGTTATACTGTTGGTTAGAGTATAGAGTGATACTGTGGGTTAGAGCATGGAGCAAAACTGTGAGTTCGATCATGGAGTGATACTGTAAGTTAAAGCATGGAGTGATAATGTGGGTTAGAGCATGGAGTGATAATGTGGGTTAGAGTATGGAGTGATACTGTGGTTTAGAGTATGGAGTGATACTGTGGGTTCGAGCATGGAGTGATACTGTGGGTTAGAGCATGGAGTGATACTGTGGGTTAGAGCATGGAGTGATACTGTGGGTGAGAGCATGGAGTGATAATGTAGGTTAGAGCATGGAGTGAGACTGTGGATGAGAGCATGGAGCAAAACTGTGGGTTCGAGCATGGAGTGATACTGTGGGTTCGAGTATGGAGTGATAATGTGGGATAGAGTATTGCGTGATACTGTGGGTTAGAGTATGGAGTGATACTGTGGGTTCGAGTATGGAGTGATAATGTGGGATAGAGTATTGAGTGATACTGTGGGTTAGAGTATGGAGTGATACTGTGGGTGAGAGCATGGAGTGATACTGTGGGTGAGAGCATGGAGTGATAATGTGGGTTAGAGCATGAATTGATACTGTGGGTGAGAGCATGGAGTGATACTGTGTGTGAGAGCATGGAGTGATACTGTGGGTTAGAGCATGGAGTGATGCTGTGTGTTAGAGCATGGAGTGAAACTGTGGGTTGGAGTATGGAGTGATACTGTGGGCTAGAGCATGGAGTGATACTGTGGGTTAGAGCATGGAGTGATACTGTGGGTTAGTGTATGGAGTGATACTGTGGGTTTGAGTATGGAGTGATACTGTGGGTTAGAGCATGGAGTGATACTGTGGGTTAGTGTATGGAGTGATAATGTGGGTTAGAGTATGGAGTGATACTGTGGGTTAGAGTATGGAGTGATACTGTGGGTTAGAGTATGGAGTGATAATGTGGGTTAGAGCATGGAGTGATACTGTGGGTTAGAGCATGGAGTGATACTGTGGGTTAGAGTATGGAGTGATACTGTGCGTTAGAGCATGGAGTGATAATGTGGGTTTGAGTATGGAGTGATACTGTGGGTTAGTGTATGGAGTGATAATGTGGGTTAGAGCATGGAGTGATACTGTGGATTAGAGCATGGAGTAATAATGTGGGTTAGAGTGTGGAGTGATAATGTGGGTTAGAGCATGGAGTGATACTGTGGGTTAGAGCATGGAGTGATACTGTGGGTTAGAGTATGGAGTGATACTGTGCGTTAGAGCATGGAGTGATAATGTGGGTTTGAGTATGGAGTGATACTGTGGGTTAGAGCATAGAGTGATACTGTGTGTTAGAGCATGGAGTGAAACTGTGGCTTGGAGTATGGAGTGATACTGTTGGCTAGAGCATGGAGTGATACTGTGGGTTCGACTATGGAGTGATACTGTGCGTTAGAGTATAGAGTGATACTGTGGGTTAGAGCATGGAGTGACTCTGTGGGTTAGAGCATGGAGTGATACTGTGGGTTAGTGTATGGAGTGATACTGTGGGTTTGAGTATGGAGTGATACTGTGGGTTAGAGCATGGAGTGATACTGTGGGTTAGTGTATGGAGTGATAATGTGTGTTAGAGTATGGAGTGATACTGTGGGTTAGAGTATGGAGTGATACTGTGGGTTAGATTATGGAGTGATACTGTGGGTTAGAGCATGGAGTGATAATGTGGGTTAGAGCATGGAGTGATACTGTGGGTTAGAGCATGGAGTGATACTGTGGGTTAGAGTATGGAGTGATAATGTGGGTTAGAGCATGGAGTGATAATGTGGGTTAGAGCATGGAGTGATACTGTGGTTTAGAGCATGGAGTGATACTGTGCATTAGAGCATGGAGTGATACTGTGGGTTAGAGCATGGAGTGATACTGTGCGTTAGAGCATGGAGTGATACTGTGGGTTAGAGCATGGAGTGATACTGTGGGTTAGTGCATGGAGTGATACCGTGGGTTAGAGCATGGAGTGATGTTGTGGGTTCGAGCACGGAGTGATAATGTGGGTTAGAGTATGGAGTGATACTGTGGGTTAGAGCATGGAGTGATAGTGTGGGTGAGAGCATGGAGTGATACTGTGGGTTAGAGCATGGAGTGATACTGTGGGTTAGAGCATGGAGTGATATTGTGGGTTAGTGTATGGAGTGATACTGTGGGTTAGAACATGGAGTGATAATGTGGGTTAGAGTATGGAGTGATACTGTGGGTTAGAGTATGGAGTGATACTGTGGGTTAGTGTATGGAGTGATACTGTGGGTTAGAGTATGGAGTGATACTGTGGGTTAGAGTATGGCGTGATACTGTGGGTTAGAGGATGGAGTGATACTGTGGGTTAGAGCATGGAGTGATACTGTGGGTTCGTGTATGGAGTGATACTGTGGGTTAGAGCATGGACCAAAATTGTGAGTTAGAACATGGAGTGATAATGTGGGTTAGAGTATGGAGTGATACTGTGGGTTAGTGTATGGAGTGATACTGTGGGTGAGTGTATGGAGTGATACTGTGGGTTAGTGTATGGAGTGATACTGTGGGTTAGAGTATGGAGTGATACTGTGGGTTAGTGTATGGAGTGATACTGTGGGTTAGAGCATGGAGCAAAATTGTGAGTCAGAACATGGAGTGATAATGTGGGTTAGAGTATAGAGTGATACTGTGGGTTAGAGCTTAGAGTGATACTGTGGGTCAGAGCATGGAGCAAAACTGTGAGTTAGATCATGGAGTGATACTGCAAGTAAAAGCATGGAGTGATAATGTGGGTTAGAGCATGGAGTGATACTGTGGGTTAGTGTATGGAGTGATACTGTGGGTTCGAGTATGGAGTGATACTGTGGGTTAGAGGATGGAGTGATACTGTGAGTTAGAGCATGGAGTGATACTGTGGGTTAGTGTATGGAGTGATACTGTGGGTTCGAGCATGGAGCAAAATTGTGAGTTAGAACATGGAGTGATAATGTGGGTTAGAGTATAGAGTTATACTGTTGGTTAGAGTATAGAGTGATACTGTGGGTTAGAGCATGGAGCAAAACTGTAAGTTCGATCATGGAGTGATACTGTAAGTTAAAGCATGGAGTGATAATGTGGGTTAGAGCATGGAGTGATAATGTGGGTTAGAGTATGGAGTGATACTGTGGTTTAGAGTATGGAGTGATACTGTGGGTTCGAGCATGGAGTGATACTGTGGGTTAGAGCATGGAGTGATACTGTGGGTTAGAGCATCGAGTGATACTGTGGGTGAGAGCATGGAGTGATAATGTGGGTTAGAGCATGGAGTGAGACTGTGGATGAGAGCATGGAGCAAAACTGTGGGTTCGAGCATGGAGTGATACTGTGGGTTCGAGTATGGAGTGATAATGTGGGATAGAGTATTGAGTGATACTGTGGGTTAGAGTATGGAGTGATACTGTGGGTTCGAGTATGGAGTGATAATGTGGGATAGAGTATTGAGTGATACTGTGGGTTAGAATATGGAGTGATACTGTGGGTGAGAGCATGGAGTGATACTGTGGGTGAGAGCATGGAGTGATAATGTGGGTTAGAGCATGAATTGATACTGTGGGTGAGAGCATGGAGTGGTACTGTGGGTGAGAGCATGGAGTGATACTGTGGGTTAGAGCATGGTGTGATGCTGTGTGTTAGAGCATGGAGTGAAACTGTGGGTTAGAGTATAGAGTGATACTGTGGGTTAGAGCATGGCGTGATACTGTGGGTTAGAGCATGGAGTGATACTGTGGGTTAGTGTATGGAGTGATACTGTGGGTTTGAGTATGGAGTGATACTGTGGGTTAGAGCATGGAGTGATACTGTGGGTTAGTGTATGGAGTGATAATGTGGGTTAGAGTATGGAGTGATACTTTGGGTTAGAGTATGGAGTGATACTGTGGGTTAGAGTATGGAGTGATAATGTGGGTTAGAGCATGGAGTGATACTGTGGGTTAGAGCATGGAGTGATACTGTGGGTTAGAGTATGGAGTGATACTGTGCGTTAGAGCATGGAGTGAAAATGTGGGTTTGAGTATGGAGTGATACTGTGGGTTAGTGTATGGAGTGATAATGTGGGTTAGAGCATGGAGTGATACTGTGGGTTAGAGCATGGAGTGATAATGTGGGTTAGAGTATGGAGTGATACTGTGGGTTAGAGCATGGAGTGATACTGTGGGTTAGAGCATGGAGTGATACTGTGGGTTAGAGTATGGAGTGATACTGTGCGTTAGAGCATGGAGTGATAATGTGGGTTTGAGTATGGAGTGATAATGTGGGTTTGAGTATGGAGTGATACTGTGGGTTAGTGTATGGAGTGATAATGTGGGTTAGAGCATGGAGTGATACTGTGGGTTAGAGCATGGAGTGATAATGTGGGTTAGAGCATGGAGTGATACTGTGGGTTAGAGCATGGAGTGATACTGTGGGTTCGACTATGGAGTGATACTGTGCGTTAGAGTATAGAGTGATACTGTGGGTTAGAGCATGGAGTGATAATGTGGGTTAGAGCATGGAGTGATACTGTGGGTTAGAGCATGGAGTGATACTGTGGGTTAGAGCATGGAGTGATACTGTGGGTTCGACTATGGAGTGATACTGTGCGTTAGAGTATAGAGTGATACTGTGGGTTAGAGCATGGAGTGACTCTGTGGGTTAGAGCATGGAGTGATACTGTGGGTTAGTGTATGGAGTGATACTGTGGGTTTGAGTATGGAGTGATACTGTGGGTTAGAGCATGGAGTGATACTGTGGGTTAGTGTATGGAGTGATAATGTGGGTTAGAGTATGGAGTGATACTGTGGGTTAGAGTATGGAGTGATACTGTGGGTTAGAGCATGGAGTGATACTGTGGGTTAGAGCATGGAGTGATAATGTGGGTTAGAGCATGGAGTGATACTGTGGGTTAGAGCATGGAGTGATACTGTGGGTTAGAGTATGGAGTGATACTGTGCGTTAGAGTATGGAGTGATAATGTGGGTTTGAGTATGGAGTGATACTGTGGGTTAGTGTATGGAGTGATACTGTGGGTTAGAGTATGGAGTGATAATGTGGGTTAGAGCATGGAGTGATAATGTGGGTTAGAGCATGGAGTGATACTGTGGTTTAGAGCATGGAGTGATACTGTGCATTAGAGCATGGAGTGATACTGTGGGTTAGAGCATGGAGTGATACTGTGCGTTAGAGCATGGAGTGATACTGTGGGTTAGAGCATGGAGTGATACTGTGGGTTAGTGCATGGAGTGATACCGTGGGTTAGAGCATGGAGTGATGTTGTGGGTTCGAGCACGGAGTGATAATGTGGGTTAGAGTATGGAGTGATACTGTGGGTTAGAGCATGGAGTGATAGTGTGGGTGAGAGCATGGAGTGATACTGTGGGTTAGAGCATGGAGTGATACTGTGGGTTAGAGCATGGAGTGATATTGTGGGTTAGTGTATGGAGTGATACTGTGGGTTAGAACATGGAGTGATAATGTGGGTTAGAGTATGGAGTGATACTGTGGGTTAGAGTATGGAGTGATACTGTGGGTTAGTGTATGGAGTGATACTGTGGGTTAGAGTATGGAGTGATACTGTGGGTTAGAGTATGGAGTGATACTGTGGGTTAGAGGATGGAGTGATACTGTGCGTTAGAGCATGGAGTGATACTGTGGGTTAGTGTATGGAGTGATACTGTGGGTTAGAGCATGGAACAAAATTGTGAGTTAGAACATGGAGTGATAATGTGGGTTAGAGTATGGAGTGATACTGTGGGTTAGTGTATGGAGTGATACTGTGGGTGAGTGTATGGAGTGATACTGTGGGTTAGTGTATGGAGTGATACTGTGGGTTAGAGTATGGAGTGATACTGTGGGTTAGTGTATGGAGTGATACTGTGGGTTAGAGCATGGAGCAAAATTGTGAGTCAGAACATGGAGTGATAATGTGGGTTAGAGTATAGAGTGATACTGTGGGTTAGAGTTTAGAGTGATACTGTGGGTTAGAGCATGGAGCAAAACTGTGAGTTAGATCATGGAGTGATACTGCAAGTAAAAGCATGGAGTGATAATGTGGGTTAGAGCATGGAGTGATACTGTGGGTTAGTGTATGGAGTTATACTGTTGGTTAGAGTATAGAGTGATACTGTGGGTTAGAGCATGGAGCAAAACTGTGAGTTCGATCATGGAGTGATACTGTAAGTTAAAGCATGGAGTGATAATGTGGGTTAGAGCATGGAGTGATAATGTGGTTTAGAGTATGGAGTGATACTGTGGTTTAGAGTATGGAGTGATACTGTGGGTTCGAGCATGGAGTGATACTGTGGGTTAGAGCATGGAGTGATACTGTGGGTTAGAGCATGGAGTGATACTGTGGGTGAGAGCATGGAGTGATAATGTGGGTTAGAGCATGGAGTGAGACTGTGGATGAGAGCATGGAGCAAAACTGTGGGTTTGAGCATGGAGTGATACTGTGGGTTCGAGTATGGAGTGATAATTTGGGATAGAGTATTGAGTGATACTGTGGGTTAGAGTATGGAGTGATGCTGTGGGTGAGAGCATGGAGTGATACTGTGGGTGAGAGCATGGAGTGATAATGTGGGTTAGAGCATGAATTGATACTGTGGGTGAGAGCATGGAGTGATACTGTGGGTGAGAGCATGGAGTGATACTGTGGGTTAGAGCATGGAGTGATACTGTGTGTTAGAGCATGGAGTGAAACTGTGGGTTGGAGTATGGAGTGATACTGTGGGCTAGAGCATGGAGTGATACTGTGGGTTCGACTATGGAGTGATACTGTGCGTTAGAGTATAGAGTGATACTGTGGGTTAGAGCATGGAGTGACTCTGTGGGTTAGAGCATGGAGTGATACTGTGGGTTAGTGTATGGAGTGATACTGTGGGTTTGAGTATGGAGTGATACTGTGGGTTAGAGTATGGAGTGATACTGTGGGTTAGAGTATGGAGTGATAATCTGGGTTAGAGCATGGAGTGATACTGTGGGTTAGAGCATGGAGTGATACTGTGGGTTAGAGTATGGAGTGATACTGTGCGTTAGAGCATGGAGTGATAATGTGGGTTTGAGTATGGAGTGATACTGTGGGTTAGTGTATGGAGTGATAATGTGGGTTAGAGCATGGAGTGATACTGTGGGTTAGAGCATGGAGTGATAATGTGGGTTAGAGCATGGAGTGATACTCTGCGTTAGAGCATGGAGTGATACTGTGGGTTAGAGTATGGAGTGATACTGTGCGTTAGAGCATGGAGTGATAATGTGGGTTTGAGTATGGAGTGATACTGTGGGTTAGTGTATGGAGTGATACTGTGGGTTAGAGTATGGAGTGATAATGTGGGTTAGAGCATGGAGTGATAATGTGGGTTAGAGCATGGAGTGATACTGTGGTTTTGAGCATGGAGTGATAATGTGCGTTAGAGCATGGAGTGATACTGTGGGTTAGAGCATGGAGTGATAATGTGGGTTAGAGTATGGAGTGATACTGTGGGTTTGAGCATGGAGTGATACTGTGGGTTACGGTGGGCTAAATAGCCTACTCCTGCTCCTGTTTCTTATGTTCTTTATGTTTCATTGCCTTTTTTGCTGTACATCAATGCGAGGAAAGGGAACAGTAATGAAGCCCAGCTTGGGCAACATCCCATAGCTGGACAGGTTGTGAATGAAATCCTCGAGGAACATGGAGTTGCAAGGCCCATAGGTGAAGGGGAAAGAGGCCACAAAAGGTCCCTGGGCTTTATGTTGATGTTTCTCTGTAATAAGGAGTAGAAATGTAAGCTGGTGGTGGTGCATGTTTCTTCACAGATCTTTGCTAAACTTAGATTATGTTGAAAAGGTCACTGTAAAGTGATTATCTTTCCACGGAGTGATTTTGTGATTTGCACAAAAAACAACCAATGTGTTCCAGCCATGTGTTGGAAACTCAGACTAAATAAAGATTAAATAAGAACCACAGTCTACACTGCAGTATGCCAAAGACACAAATCCATCTAGCCTTCAAAATAAATAAAATTAGACTGGTTGCTGTTTAGTAATTTTAGATTTCAAGGCTAACTGGGCCAGGAAGAAGGTCAACGTGGATGAAGGGAATGCGAGACTCACAAGCTCAACTAATCTTGTTTTTTTAATGTCACCACATCTTCACCACAGCCCCCTGCCTGCGGTGTAGATCGTGCATTGCATGGTTATCGAGAAATGAGGATTGTCGCCTTGCACTCTTTCATGTCTGTCAACCTGAGGCCATTGCTCCAGCTGATTGCTTGACAGCATGGAAAACAAACCAAAATAAAACCATGGTAATTACATCAGCTAACAGATTGATGGAGATTCTGTTCTACTTGAAAAACTACTGGTAAATGTTAATTTTCACTGGCCATTCTTGGCTGTTGCCTTCCAACTGAACAGTAGCTGCAGTGAATTGATCTGCACCATAAAAATGACAGAAACCATTTAAATACATTTTTTTGTTGTTTCTGGTCAGGTTTACCTCACTGTATTCTGTGATTGTCCAGTTACATATTAAATCAAGTCATCAACCATAACCATTTCATTCTCATCACTCATTCCACTGGTTCAATTTACTTTCAGGCCATGAATATGACTAATTTAATTTTTCAGTCTGAGACTTTAGGGTGAATTTCTGAAGAGGTTCTTTCACTTGTCCATTGTTAACTTCAATATAAGAGCTGCAGAAATCACAGAAACACATTGTTAGCACCACTTACGCTGTTTGTCAGGGATTCCGCAGCTGTTCTGCTGAATTTTATGTATTACCTATACACACACATCTTTCATTTGTACCAGTTACTGACACAAAAGTCCATAGATTTGTGACTAAAGGACCAATAACCTCACAATGAATGTACTTTTAAAATTATGCTTTTGATCGTATTTGTAGATGGTGTCATATTACATAATGATAATATTTAAATATTTCTTTTCACTCATACATAACATTTATTATATTATTGTAGAATAATGATTCAACATCCACTATTTTAGATTAAACTAAACATTTTATGTGCCCAGGGTCCCTTGAAGGATCCCGGCTGAAATCGCCAGACCGGCTCCATCTTATTGGGCCGGGTAACGTGCTGGGTGGGCTTAACAGGCCCCATTGAGGTAAGTTCATTTTCTACAGTGGGATGGAGCCAGCAGCGGGGTCGTGACCCACCACAGACACCGCCCGCTCCGGACCTGCTCAGGCAGGCAAAATTCCAGCCATGAGTCTGAACAAGGATTCTCCCCAAAATATTAACTAGTCTTTTTCCTCTCAACCAACTGACCTGCTATGTGTTTCCATGTATTAATATGTTTGTTTCGTGATGTGTTTACCTCTTATTTTCATTGTACTTGTCTCACCATGGGCAGGGGGGTCTAAAAACGTATTTTTTATTCGTTCATGGGATCTGGGTGTCGCTGGTAAGGCCAGCATTTATTGCCCATCCCTAATTGCCCCTTGAGAAGGTGGTGGTGAGCCGTCGCCTTGAACCGCAGCAGTCCGTGTGGTGAAGGTGCTCCCACAGTGCTGTTAGGGAGGGAGTTCCAAGATTTTGACCCAGTGACGATGAAGGAACGATGATATATTTTCAAGTCGGGATGGTGTGTGACTGGGAGGGGAACGTGGAGGTGGTGGTGTTCCCATGCGCCTGCTGCCCTTGTCCTTCTGGGCGGTAGAGGTCGCTGGTTTGGGAGGTGCTGCCGAAGAAGCCTTGGCGAGTTGCTGCAGTGCATCTTGTAGATGGTGCACACTGCAGCCACGGTGCGCCGGTGGTGGAGGGAGGGAATGTTTAAGGTAAACAATTACTCTCGTGATTAAGAGGTCGTTTGATTCTGTGATGGTGTCGGGGGGCGGGGGGGGGTGCGGTTGGTTGTAGGTTTCAATGGAAAAAGGAGCTAGATGGGCGCCACTCATCTGTACTTCCCTTTGTGTTCTTTGAAATTTTAGCACCATTTTAAACAAAACAGAAGCAGTTCATTAAATAACGTAAAAAATCTCCTTTTACAAAAGCAAAATACTGGGAATGTTGGAAATCTGAAATAAACACAGAGAATGCTGGAAATACTCAGCGGGTCAGGCAGCCTCAGTGGACGGAGAAACAGAGTTACCGTTTCAGGTCGATGGCCCTTCATCAGATCATTTATCAAATAGCTACAGAGAAGGTGACCGCAGTTAATTTTTTTTTGAAAGTAAGGTTGGTTGCACTGTTTCTAAATATTGCCTTCTTTAAATGTTGAGAATGAAAATCTTTAGCTGATTTATTGTGTTTTCAATGTTTTGACAGAAGCTCATCAACCTGAAACATTAACTCTGTTTGTCTTTCCACAGATGCTGCCTGACTTGCTGAGTATTTCAGCATGTTCTGTTAGAAATCGCCTTTGATCTGTCATATGCGGCTAACAGAAGGATTTGAGGCATTTATTAGAGTAAGGCAGAAGATTATAGATTACAGCAATTTGACTCTGCTTTTCAGATGAAAAAACATCAAAAACACAATCTGGTGTCCAGGATAATATTTATGCCTCTACCAACATCACGAAAACAGATTATCTGGTCATTATCACATTGCTGTTTGTGGGAGCTTGCTGTGTGCAAATTGGCTGCTGCGTTTCCCACAGTACAACAGTGACTACACTCCAAAAGGTACTTCAGTGGGTGTGAAGCGCTTAGGGACGTCCCGAGGTGGTGAAAGGCGCTATAGAAATGGAAGACTGTCTTTCTTTTTACTCTAGTACCCCATATGTTACCACCTTTTCTGACTGCTTCGGATGGAACACACTGCTCACCAGGAAATCCTCTTACGAGGGGCTTAGTTGTCTCACTTGCCTATGGGAAGAATTGAATTGAGAATGGCATGCTAAGATGTGGAACGAAGCTCCCTCTACTCTGCTCCAATAATCGGCCTCAGGCCCAAACTACAAAAGCTCTCCTGATTGCTCCAGTGTGACATTTTCCCCAGCTGTAACAGACCCCATCATATGGCTTCTGAGAGCAAAGTTGAAAACCACGGGCACGGGTGTATGATAATGCTCCTGTCAAGCGCTTTGGGATGCTTTAGTATGTTAAAGGCACTATATAAATGCAAGTTATCTGACCATTCAGAAAGATAGGCAAGAAGGGAAAGGAGGTGTTAATAAAGGATGATATCAGGGCAGTTGTGAGGGATGATATTGGCTCCAATGAACAAAATGTTGAATCATTGTGGGTAGAAATTAGAAATAGTAAGGGGAAAAAGTCACTGGTCGGCGTAGTTTATAGGCCCCCAAATAATAACTTCATGGTGGGGCGGGCAATAATCAAGGGAATAATGGAGGCATGTGAAAAAGGAACGGCAGTAGTTATGGGGGATTTTAACCGACATATCGATTGGTCAAATCAAATCGCAGGGGGTAGCCTGGAGGAGGAATTCATAGAATCCACGCGGGATTGTTTCTTAGAACAGTATGTAACAGAGCCTACAAGGGAGCAAGCCATTTTGGATCTGGTCCTGTGTAACGAGACAGGAAAAATAAACGATCTCCTCGTAAAAGATCCTCTCGGAATGAGTGATCACAATATGGTTGAATTTGTAATACAGATTGAGGATGAGGAAGTTGTGTCAGAAACAAGCGTACTATGCTTAAACAAAGGGGACTACAGTGGGATGAGGGCAGAGTTGGCTAAAGTAGACTGGAAACAAGGACTAAACGGTAGCACAATTGAGGAACAGTGGAGGACTTTTAAGGAGCTCTTTCATAATGCGCAACAAAAATATATTCCAGTGAAAAAGAAGGGCGGCAAGAGAAGAGATAACCAGCCGTGGATAACCAAGGAAATAAAGGAAAGTATCAAATCAAAGACCAATGCGTATAAGGTGGCCAAGGTTAGTGGGAAACTAGAGGATTGGGAAAATTTTAAGCAACAGCAAAGAATGACTAAAAAAGCAATAAAGAAAGGAAAGATAGATTACGAAGGTAAACTTGCGCAAAACATAAAAACAGATAGTAAAAGCTTTTACAGATATATAAAACGGAAAAGAGTGACTCAAGTAAATGTTGGTCCCTTAGAAGATGAAAAGGGGGATTTAATAATGGGAAATGTGGAAATGGCTGAGACCTTAAACAATTATTTTGCTTCCGTCTTCACAGTGGAAGACACAAAAACCATACCAAAAATTGCTGGTCATAGGAATGTGGGAAGGGAGGACCTTGAGATGATCACTATCACGAGGGAGGTAGTGCTGGACAGACTAATGGGACTGAAGGTAGACAAGTCCCCTGGTCCTGATGAAATGCATCCCAGGGTATTAAAAGAGATGGCGGAAGTTATAGCAGATGCATTTGTTATAATCTACCAAAATTCTCTGGACTCTGGGGAGGTACCAGTGGATTGAAGAGCAGCTAATGTAACGCCTCTGTTTAAAAAAGGGGGCAGGCAAAAGGCAGGTAACTATAGGCCGGTTAGTTTAACATCTGTAGTGGGGAAAATGCTTGAAACTATCATTAAGGAAGAAATAGCGGGACATCTGGATAGGAATAGTGCAATCAAGCAGACGCAGCATGGATTCATGAAAGGGAAATCATGTTTAACTAACTTACTGGAATTCTTTGAGGATATAACGAGCATGGTGGATAGAGGTGTACCGATGGATGTGGTGTATTTAGATTTCCAAAAGGCATTCGATAAGGTGCCACACAAAAGGTTACTGCAGAATATAAAGGTACGCGGAGTCAGAGGAAATGTTTAGCATGGATAGAGAATTGGCTGGCGAACAGAAAGCAGAGAGTCGGGATAAATGGGTCCTTTTCCGGTTGGAAATCAGTGGTTAGTGGTGTGCCACAGGGATCAGTACTGGGACCACAACTGTTTACAATATACATAGATGACCTAGAAGAGGGGACAGAGTGTAGTGTAACAAAATTTGCAGATGACACTAAGATTAGTGGGAAAGCGGGTTGTGTAGAGGACTCAGAGAGGCTGCAAGGAGATTTGGATAGGTTAAGCGAATGGGCTAAGGTTTGGCAGATGGAATACAATGTCAGAAAGTGTGAGGTCATCCACCTTGGGAAAAAAAACAGTAAAAGGGAATATTATTTGAATGGGGAGAAATTACAACATGCTGTGGTGCAGAGGGACCTGGGGGTCCTTGTGCATGAATCCCAAAAGGTTAGTTTGCAGGTGCAGCAGGTAATCAGGAAGGCAAATGGAATGTTGGCCTTCATTGCGAAAAGGATGGAGTACAAAAGCAGGGAGGTCTTGCTGCAACTGTATAAGGTATTGGTAAGGCCGCACCTGGAGTACTGCGTGCAGTTTTGGTCACCTTACTTAAGGAAGGATATACTAGCTTTGGAAGGGGTACAGAGATGATTCACTAGGCTGATTCGAGAAATGAGGGGGTTACCTTATGATGATAGATTGAGTAGACTGGGTCTTTACTCCTTGGAGTTCAGAAGGATGAAGGGTGATCTTATAGAAACATTTAAAATCATGAAAGGGATAGACAAGATAGAGGCAGAGAGGTTGTTTCCATAGCCTCAAAATACGGAGGAGCCAATTTAAAACCGAGTTGAGAAAGAATTTCTTCTCCCAGAGGGTTGTGAATCTGTGGAATTCTCTGCCCAAGGAAGCAGTTGAGGCTGGCTCATTGAATGTTTTCAAGTCAAAGATAGATAGATTTTTAAGCAATAAGGGAATTAAGGGTTACGGGGAGAGGGCGGGTAAGTGGAGCTGAGTCCACGACCAGATCAGCCATGATCTTATTGAATGGCGGAGCAGGCTCGAGGGGCTAGATGGCCTACTCCTGTTCTTAATTCTTATGTTCTTATTATTAGTGTATTAAAACCAGTTAACATCAGACGCTGTCTATTCACAAAACAAGTGCAATTTTCTCTAAATTGTTTCCTCCTTGTTGCTGCTGTAACAAAGCCGGTGACTTTTGCTGGGATAGATTTTCATCGATGACTACAACCCTCTGGGCCCTCAGCTAAGTGGTGGGTCTTCATGTGTAAATGAGTATTCGCAGGCTATTCAACTGTGTGGGACCTCACAGCTGTACCCCATCATATCCTTTGGCAGCATTCGTGCATGCACATTTTCCCGCAGATGCCACTGGAAAGAAAGCGGGAAGGAGTGCGAAGTCTGGATAATCCCCCCCCGCCTATTCCCCTGGTGACTATTCCAGAGATGCTGAGGTCAAGTGTTGTCCCAGTGGAAAACAACTTCAATCCCAATCAGTGCCAGCCATGGCTCAGTGGGTAGCATGCTCGTCTCTGAGTCAGAAGGTTGTGGGTTAAAGTCCCAGTGCAGGAACTTGAGCACAAAAATCTAGGCTGACAGCCCCAGTGCAGTGCTGAGGGAGTGCTGCACTGTCGGAGGTGCTGTCTTTCAGATGAGACATTAAACCAAGGCCCTGTCTGCCCTCTCAGGTGGATGTAAAAGATCCCATGGCATTATTTTGAAGAAGAACAGTGGAGTTTTCCCTGGTGCCCTGGCCAATATTTATCCCTCAATTAACATCACTAAAAAAGCAGATTATCTGGTCATTATCACATTGTTGTTTGTGGAAGTTTGCTTGTGTGCAAATTGGCTGCTCGTTTCCCAAAGTACAACAGTGACTACACTCCATAATCATCATCATCACAGGCAGTCCCTCGGAATCGGGGAAGACTTGCTTCCACTCTAAAAGTGAGTTCTCAGGTGGCTGAACAGTCCAATACGAGAACCACAGTCTCTGTCACAAGTGGGACAGATAGTCGTTGAGGGTAAGGGAGGGTGGGACTGGTATGCTGCACGCTCCTTCCGCTGCCTGCGCTTGATTTCTGCATGCTCTCGGCGACGAGACTCGAGGTGCTCAGCCCTCCCAGATGCTCTTCCTCCACTTAGGGCGATCTTTGGCCAGGGACTCCTGGGTGTCAGTGGGGATATTGCACTTTATCAGGGAGGCTTTGAGGGTGTCCTTGAAACGTTTCCGCTGCCCACCTGGGGCTCGTTTGCCGTAAAGAAGTTCTGAGTACACTCCATAAAGTACTTCATTGGCTGTAAAGTGCTTTGAGATGTCCAGTGGTTTGTGAAAGGCGCTATAGAAATGCAAGTCTTTCTTTCTTTCAATTTGAAGCCTTCTTGATCTGTGTGGCTCAGTTACTGAATGATTCCAAGAACTGCATGGTTAAGGGAGGTATGATGGCACCGTGTGCCTGGTATTCCAACACTGAGTGGCAGAGCATTGGTCACGCCCATGGTTCACCACCCAAGCAGTTCTCAGTCTGCCACCACGGAGAGATGCCGCACAGAGGCAACTTGATTCTCCACAAGGAGAGGGGAAAATCAGAAAGGGGGCTAACCTCGGCCGCACTCACTGCTGGAGGTTTAACGAGCAGCTTTCTCACTCCTCCACCAGCGATGGTGCATGGCGCAGGAAGGCGAACAACAACTAATGATCAAATAAAATACCTTTTTCTCAATAGAAATTAAAAACTTTAGGAAGTCCGGAGACTGGAGTTTCAGATCTGAATGAGAAACTTGGGAGGGAAATTCAGTCGCGCCTCAGTGTCCCGAGCGGTGCGGTAAATTTTGCGCCAGGAAATGGTCTGAGTCTCCAGCCGCAAAATTCAGCAGCTGGGCCCTGAGTATGGGGCGGAGCGCTAAGGGAGGCATTCCACACCTCTCTCAGGGCGCTAGGCCGGCTGAACAACTGAAAATCCCCAACTAAACAGCCGGCCTCGGAGCGCCATAATAGAGGCCTTGGGGCGGAAAAAAAATACCCAAAACATTCCTAATACATAACTAATGCCACCACAGCATAAATTGCAAAAACAATAAACAACCACACTTACCTGAGGCGGACATTCCTTCCCTCACTGCGGCCGCTACTGCTCGGAACGCTCGCTTTCACAGGCGGTCCCACTAGAGGGCGCTGTGGGTACGCTACGGATCGGGCGGGAGCCAAAAATTTAACTGGTGTCACAACCAGGGGCGTTGCACACCGGATCCCCACATCTGGGCAGCAATGCTCCGCGCCCGGCTGAAATCGGCACCGAATGCCCCAGTGGGGCACTGGAAGCCCAGAGGTACTTACCGCTGCCATTGCCGACCCTCTGGGACACTAACAGGGGCAGCAGCAGACCGAAAATCCAGCCTAATTGCGTTAGTTGCTCCTAAATGCACTGAAACTAACTGCATACTGGAGAGAAGCATCAAGCCAGAGTCCAAATGTCGCTCATTCCTAACAACTACAGTACTGAAACTCTCAGTCCCACGAGTCTCTCATCACAACCTGAGGACCCGTGATCCAATTGCGCTGTTCACTTTGAAAAGGAAAAGACCTGTGCTTTTTTCCGAAGTATCCTCATATATGCAATAAGTTCAGCTGCACTGTCGGAGGTGTCGTCTGTTGGATGAGACGTTAAACCGAGACCCCATCTGCCCTCTCAGGTGGATGCAAAAGATCCCACGGCACTATTTTGAAGAAGAGCAGGGGAGTTATCCCCGGTGTCCTGGCCAATATTTATCCCTCAATCAACATTCCTAAAAAAAACACAGATTAATTGGCAATTATTACTTTGCTGTTTGTGGGAGCTTGCTGTGCACAAATTGGCTGCTGTATTTCCTACAGTACCACAGTGACTATACTTCAAAAATACTTCATTAGTTGTAAAAGGCGCTATATAAATGTAAGTCTTTCTTTCATATTCATAAATATGGTAGTTAGACAGTAAAAGAATCGGGCATAGCCAAACCTGTGCACAATCGGAACCTACACTTACAGCTGCATACGAGTGAAAAATATCAATCAAATAACAATTTTGAAATTCATAGATCATTAATTTCCCAATAGTAGTTATTGAGTAGGTAGATTGCTATGTTAAAATGTAACTCCGTTTTTACGTATTAGCATTTTAAAGGATCGCAAATTACATGCTTCATGCCGGTGACTCGGTCATAGGATCAAATGGGTCAAATGATGGAACATTAAATTTAAAATGTGCTATGTAATGTAATCTTTGCCGCAGACTCTTACGTTAATGTACATACAGACAAGCAGCTGACCGGCAGTGAGTTAGGTGGCTCTAATTCAATAAAGCAGATCTGATGCTGTCAAACCACAGAGGTGAAGCAGACTGAATGACAACCTTAAACTCAATGCCAGTTATTTGCAATTGCATACAGTATGGGTCCATTTTAGGAAGTTGCACTCTGACCTGGAGCGTTGCCAGCTATGAGAGCATGTCAGGAATGGAGGTCAGGATGGGACATCCTACCCTATTGACCTTGAACCCTGAGTCTCCAAAATGTGCTTCCAATGGACTGAGAGCACAAATTTGTAAAATGTACTCTTCTATACACCTCCTCTCCTAAAAGGTGGTGACTTTTGTTGCCGCCCAGTTCCGTGGGTTGGCGTCTCACCCAAATTGCCGCGTTTCCCATGCCATCCTGGACTGGGAGGGGTAGATTTCCACCTTGCCACTGAGCCATAAAGTTGACGTTGCAAATCGGCCACCCATCGAAATGGATGGAAAGGAAAATTTTTCACTTTCTAGAAGGGGCTTGCTGCCCAAGTTGTGAAGACAAAAATGAGCCACAGAGTGTCACTGGGCCAGTTAGCCATGAAGGGCATCACAACTGCACCCAATTCGTCTTGGGCATCATGTAAAACAACTAATATCACATCGGCTGCCCATGATACGCCTCGCCCGATGATCAGCTCTGTTGACTTCAATGGAGCGGAATATTAGGCAGAGTGTATAGCAGGCGGACAATGTAATACAACTCATTCTTAGCCGCCGCTCCCATCACCCCTCCCCTCCCCGCCACCCGCAAGGTGAATTTCTACTCCTTTCACTTTCCAGCACGGGTTACAAGATAGCAATCAGGAACGGGACCAATTTTGGGCACCGCACTTTAGGAAGAATGTCACTTTGGAGTGGGTGCAGAGGAGATTTACTAGAATGGTTCCAGGGATGAGGGACTTCAGTTATGTGAATAGACTGGAGAAGCTGGGGTTGTTCTCCTTCGAGCAGAGAAGGTTAAGGGGAGATTTGATAGAGGTGTTCAAAATGATGAGGATTTTGATAGAGTAACTAAGGAGAAACTGTTTCGAGTGGCAGGAGGGTCGGTAACCAGAGGACACAGATTTAAAATAATTGGCAAATGAACCAGAGGGGGAGATGAGGAGAAAAAAAAATGTTCTCAGCAAGTTGTTGTGATTTGGAACGCGCTGCCTGAAAGGGTGGTGGGAGCAGATTGAATAGTAACTTTCAAAAGCGAATTGGATAAATACTTGAAGGGGAGAAAATTTGCAGGGCTACGGGGAAAGAGCAGGAGGGTGGGGGACTAATTGGACAACTCTTATAAAGAGCCTTCTTCTGTGCTGTAAGATTCTATGATTTTATGAGGACCCTTGGCTGATTTTTTCCCCTCCCTTGCTTAATGGTACTGAGACCAACTACAGCGTCTCAACCACTGCCTTGGCTAGACACAGACTAAGGCCTGAAAGTCCTCATCTGAACAGTTAAATTACATTAATAAACTTGCAGAATGGGCATATAATTGGCAGATGAAGTTCAACACAGGTAAATGCGAGGCGTTACATTTTAATAGGAAGAATAGGGAGGTCACTTATTACTTAGAGGGTGAGAGTCTGGATGGGGTAGAGGAACAAAGGGATCTCGGAGTACCAAATGCACAAATCAGTAAAAGTTGCGACACAGGTTAGCAAAAAGCAAACCAAGCACTAGGGTTTATTACTAGAGGGACAGAATAGAAAAGTAGGGAAGTTATGCTAAACCTGTATCGAACCTTGGTTAGACCACACTTGGAGCACTGCATATAGTTCTGGTCGCCATATTATAGAAAGGATACAGAGGCACTGGAGAGGGTGCAGAGAAGATTTACAAGGATGATACCAGAAATGCGAGGGTATACATATCAGGAAAGGATGAACAGGCTGGGTCTCCTTTCGCTTGAAAAAAAGGCTGAGGGGTGATCTAATAGAGGTCTTTAAAATGATGAAAGGTTTTGATAGAGTGGATACAGAGAGAATGTTTCTACTTGTGGGGAAGAGCATAACTAGAGGCCATCAATATAAGATAGTCACCAAGAAATCAAATAGAGAATTCAGGAGAAACTTCTTTACCCAGAGAGTGGTGAGAATGTGGAACTCGCTGCCACAGGGAGTGGTTGAAGTGAATAGTATCGATGCATTTAAGGGGAGGCTGGACAAGTATGTGAGGGAGAAGGGAATAGAGGGTTATGCAGATAGAGTTAGATGAGGAAAGAGGGGAGGAGGCTCGAGTGGAGCATAAACGCCAGCATGGACAGGTTGGGCCGAATGGCCTGTTTCTGTGCCATATATCCTATGTAGTTCAGTAGCACACATTTAACAGAGGAAAAGTGGTGCATTTGACCTTTGAACTCAGGGAAAATATGTGGAGTGATAAGTGTTTCTAAAATTGCCCTGTGCAAAAGACAGCCCATAATAAAATCATTATTTAACAAACACGTTTTCTTTTTGGTGCTTAGTAGCTTTATAAAGCAGATCCACCAAATCGTTTGCATAAGGACATTTGCCTGGTGTTGCATGTTGAGCGTGATTGCAAGGTACTGGTGGTGTGACGCGGTGTTGGGTATTATAGCTGATTATGATGGACACTGCAGTTTGAAGCATAACAGCAGCACATGATCAGTAATACTGTGGCATTGTACATTTTCTTTCAGGTCGCAACTTTACTGGTGCATATATCCCATTTAGCATCGTTATAAGGTTGTGGATATTTTTCTGCAGGATTATAACCTTGCCCTTTGGTATCTTGGGGCTAGTAGAATTACAGAGAATAGTAGCTACCTAGGAGGGGAGGGAGGGAAAGATGTCCTTGGTGTGCTATGTGCAGCAATGTAGAGACTGTAATTCCGTATTGGACTGTTCAGTCACCTGAGAACTCACTTTGAGTGGAAGCAAGTCTTCCTCGAGTTCGAGGGACTGCCTATGATGATGACGTGCAGCAAAATCGCATGTTCTTTTGACAGGTAATCTACCTCCCCCTTAGGAACGACTACTTGTGCTAGAAATGATACAAAGTTGAAATATTTGTAAAACTTTCACTGGCGATCTGAGGACCCATCAGTGCCAGGGGCACAAGTTTATATAGAGAGAGAATGGAACTTTGTATCGACCAGTACTGAACAGGACCAGCCAGCCATGTGTCATTTTCGGGTCAGTTTCACTCGTTCAGTATTGATCAGCGATCTATAAGGTCAGAGGACTTGCAAGGAAATAGAAATGGCTTTTTTTTAAAGCCCCTGTTGAAAGTGCTTTTAGGATTTGAGAGTGTGAGAGAGAGACAACTGCAACAATTCAAAAACGACAGATGAATTTATTTCAACATAGGATACAAGGAAAAGTTGTACTACAATGTTAGTGATTTAAAAACATCAAATACAGATTCCCACTGCCTAGAAAATATCTCTTCCAATCTAAATTCTTTCTGGTAACAGAATACAATAATTCTCACTTAAAAAAAATTTAGACTGATAGAATTAAATGCTAAGTCTCGCAATAACTTGGTGGAACACTTATTTAACCCATAGGTCAACAAATAGCAAACAGAGAGACGTCAAACATCTGTCCAGCAATGTCAACAATAGTGATTTCCACGGCTGCAGAGTATTTTAAACATTGGGGGAAAGGTTTGCAATTCCTGGAGGAGTTATTAGTGGAATGTTAAACCTCGGCCTTTGTTTTAAAGGGCTGCAGCAACGATTGGAGTGCAATGCACACAAGGCGAGACTGGCAGTCGCATTGGACGGGAGCGGGATCTGTTCGGTTTGCCTCGTCTGATGGTTCAAACTTGCCCTGCTCTCGCAGCTCGGCTTCTTGGTGCTTTTGAAGGGTGTACAACTGCCCCTGGGGTTTTACCACCACACGGGCAAGGGAGTCGGCACGGACTCGTGCAAGTTGCTCTGATCGGAAACGCCCTGCCTGAGGGCGGTGAAAGCAAGTAATATTGTAACTTTTAAAAGGGGAACGGGATAAATACTTTAACGGGGGAACATTTACGGGATAGGAAGCACCTATTTTCCTTCGCAGAGGAGGATTTGTTTCATCCAGATGGTGGTGGGGGTCTGGAACTCACTGCCTGAGGGTGGTAGAGGCAGAAACCCTCACCACATTTAAACAGTACTTGGATGTGCACTTGAAGTGCTGTAACCTACATGAGGCTGGACAGCCTACTTCTGTGCGGTGCTGATTTGCAGGGCGATGGGGAAAAAAAAAAGAGCAGGGACGTGGGATTGATTGGACAAAGAGCCGGCACAGACATGATGGGCCGAATGGCCTCCTTCTGTGCTGTAAGAGTCTATGCATGGGCCAGACAGGGGTGAGCCTGTGAGCTTTTACCAATCATATACCGCAGAGCACAAGGACTCAGTGGATGGTAACCATGGGCGTGGCTTTGGGACATGACATAAGCAGCTCTCAAAAAAAAGGCCGAGAAAGTGTTCCTTAAAGTAGCTTATAAAATACACCGAGGTATGAATTATGCCAACAAGACTGGATAATGGTCTTAAACTTAAATGTTTAACTTGAAAATCCCTCATGAAAACATAGGAGGGAAGGAGAGTATTTATTTACATTTTGATCCAATAAGACCAACCTACATTTCCCCAATCTTTATTTCCATTTCTAAACCATCAGCCTCTTCCTGAAAAAGGAGATGTTCTGTCCTGTATCTCCCCGCGTTACACAGCAAGACATCATTCAATTGTCCATTATTTTGCCCCGTGGGCTTGTCTTCATCTGGAAAATAACGCCCAACATCTCGAACTAGCTTTTAAAAGTTCTGCCTCCTACTTACACGCCAAGGTGCGCCATTTCTGAATGAGCTTTCTTCTTGAAGTGACCATAACCACTCCAGGAAACTCGACCGAGCGAGTCCTCAGCTCTTCAATGGAGTCCAGAGTCAATCTTTCGAGGTTTTTTTGTCCCATCTTCCTTCAGTTGTCCTCCAGAAGGGACCATTATTTGTGCGAACCAAAACACTGTGTTCTTTTCGTCAGTTTGTTTGGAAGCCGGCTCCTTAATAAGAGCCAATTATGACAACCTCCACCTCCTTGGAAGGTCTGCGGTCCTTCACCAGAAGGTTGATCATGCTCTCAGACTTGATCAGAAGGTTGCAGCCCAGGAAGAAGATGCCGAAGATGACGGTGAGCGAGAGGACGCAGAGCACCGCGATCTGGACCACCCTCATGATGTACAGGCTGCGCCCGTCCGGGTCGCTCACCCCGGCCCCTTCATCGCTCACGACCCAAGTGTAATTGCAGCACTGGAGGACAGCCTGTACAACGTCAGCCTTACCCGGGGAAGACTCGTTAATCGTCTTGCTCAGCAAAGTCGAATTCATTGTTGCAAGCGAATGCTATCACCAATCGGCTGACTGTATCCAAAGTCCTGGTTTGCCTTGAGCAAGTGTCTGTGCAGTACTGCTAGAACTCGGACAGAACAGTGCAATGCTTGAGTCCTCCAGCCACACTTCACTCCTTCACATTATCTGTTGCACTCACTTCAAAGGCATTTATATTCGTTTGGGTTAAACCATTTTTTTCCCATGGAGAGGGATGCAATCCAACGCCACCGAGCACTGATTGGTCTCATTGGCTGCTCTGTTAGGTGTCTGGTTTTAACACGAGCTTACTGCACCTGACTGTGCAGATGACGTGACGTCAACTTAATGTCTTACAACTCCACGTGACAGCTTCTCCCTTCCTCAGCTCCCCACTCCTTTTGGATGACACGCGGCCAGCGACAATTATTTTTAAGTCGAACGTTAAATCACGTTCCCCCTTATTAAAAGGGGCACTAGAACCGACAAATTAACAAATTAAACGTTTTGAAACTACGGTCAAATTAAAATTTGGTTGCCGGCGGTGATGCACTCCAGTCTCTCTACAAGCTGGTGTGGCAGAGAGGGCAAGTCCCGAATAAAATACTATACACACTTACCTCCAACTATACACCGTGCTCACGATTACATCAGTTAGGGCTATCATCTTTGGGACCGTGTTTATACTGGAAGGTTAACAAAAAAAACATACTGATTTGTTCGAAACGGAGCGAGGGGAATGTTAGTTTGGTTCGAGGCCAGAGTGCAAGATATGACAAAGGGTTTGCAGTACAAAATTATAAGCTGAGATTTTTAAATTGCACCGTGTTAATTCTCATCCTCGTGTTCAAATCCCTCCATAGCCTCGCCCCTCCCTGTCTCTGTGACCTCCTCCAGCCTCACAACCCTCTGAGATCTCTGCGCTTCTCCAATTCTGATCTCTCGTGCATCCCTGGTTTTCATTGCTCCACCATTGGGTGTTGTGCCTTCAGCTGCCTGGGCCCTAAGCTCTGGAATTCCTTCTCTATAATTCTCCGCTTCTCTACCTCTCTCTCCTCCTTTAAGATGCTCCTTCAAACCTACCTCTCAGACCAAGCTTTTGGTCACCTGTCCTAATACCTCCTTGTATGGCTCAGTGTCAAATTTTGTTTGTTAATCGCTCCTGTGAAGCACCTTGGGAGGTTTCACTATGCTAAAAGGCACTATATAAATGCAAGTTGTTGTTGAATACTGTTCTTTCCAGAGCTCTGAAGGCCAGTGTGATGAAAGAAAGACTTGAATTTATATATTTTTTTATTCATTCACAGGATGTGGGCATCACTGGCAAGACCAGCATTTATTGCCCATCCCTAATTGCCCCTTGAGAAGGTGGTGGTGAGCCGCCTTCTTGAACCGCTGCAGTCCGTGTGGTGAAGGTGCTCCCACAGTGCTGTTAGGGAGGGAGTTCCAGGATTGTGACCCAGTGACGATGAAGGAACGGCCGATATATTTCCCAGTCAGGATGGTGTGTGACTTGGAGGAGAACGTGGAGGTGATGGTGTTCCCAGGCACCTGCTGCCCTTGTCCTTCGAGGCAGTAGAGGTCACGGGTTTGGGAGGTGCTGCCGAAGAAGCCTTGGTGAGTTGCTGCAGTGCGTCTTGTAGATGGTGCACACTGCAGCCATGGTGCCAATTAAGTAGAATGCTTTGACCTGGATGGTGTCGAGCTTCTTGAGTGTTGGAGCTGCACTCATCCAGGCAAGTGGAGAGTGTTCCATCACACTCCTGACTTGTGCCTTGTAGACGGTGGGAAGGCTTTGGGGAGTCAGGAGGTGAGACACTCGCCACAGAATACCCAGCCTCTGACCTGCTCTTGTAGACACAGTATTTATGTGGCTGGTCCAGTTCAGTTTCTGGTCAATGGTGACCCCCAGGGTGTTGATGGTGGGGGATTTGGCGATGGTAATGCTGTTGACTGTTTTACAACCTTTTACAACGTCAGGACATCCCAAAGCGCTTTACAGCCAATGCAGTACTTTTTTTCGAAGTGTCGTCACTGTTGTAATTTGGGAAACGTGGCAGCCAATTTGTGCACAGCAAGCTCCCACAAACAGCAATGTGATAATGACCAGATCATCTGATTTGTTATTGCACCCCACCCTTTTATTCTTTATTTCAACAGAATGAGGAGGCAGGGAAAGAGTACAGCATAAATTATGGTGCAATTGGGGCATGAGACGTAAGAGAAGGAAGTTCTGAGATGTGCTAGGTGTCAGCCTTAGCTCAGTGGGTAGCACTTTTGCTTCTGCAGTCAGAAGGTTGTGGGTTCAAATCCCACTCCAGAGACTTGAGCATGAACTCTTGGCCAACATTCCAGTGCAGTAGGGAGGGAGTGCTGCACTGTTGGAGGTGCTGTTTATCAGACAAGACATAAGAAAGAAAGACTTGCATTTCTATAGTGCCTTTCACAACCACTGGACATCCCAAAGCGCTTTATAGTCAATGAAGTGCAGTCACTGTTGTAATGGAGGAAACCCAGCAGCCAATTTGTGCTCAGCACGCTCCCATACATAACAATATGATCATTTGTTTTAGTGATGTTGATTGAGGGATAAATATTGGCCAGGACACTGGGGAGAACTTAACTGCTCTTCTTCGAAATAATGCCGTGGGATCTTTTACGCCCACCTGAGAGAGCAGATGGGGCCTCGGTTTAATGTCTAATCTCCCTCAGCACTGCACTGGAGTGTCAGCCTGGATTGTGAGACGAGATTTGTGTTCTAGCATATCTGAATTTGTGCAAAGTGAATTGAACTGGAGTGGGAGGTTAAACCAAAACTACAACGTGCCAGTTATACTGCACCATTTGGGCTTCACATTGGTGTAAGCTGTGTTGTGTCGTTTGGGTGGAATCCAATCTAGCATATATTGCCATTTGCGGAAGAGAATTCCAAACTTCTACCACCCTTGTGTCTAGTAGTGTTTCCTAAATTCACTCCTGAAAAGTCAGGCTCTGAATTTTAGACTATGCCCCCTAGTGCTAGACTCCCCAACCAGCGGGAATAGTTTCTCTCTATCTACCCTATCTGTTTCCTTTAATATCTTGAAAACTTCCATCAGATCACCCACCTTCTAAATTCTAGTTTGTATATTCTCCCCTCATAATTTAACCCTTGGAGTCCAGGTAAATCTATGCTGCACTCCTTCTAAAGCCAATATATCCTTCCTAAGTTGTGGTGCCCAGAACTGCTCACTGTACTCCAGTGTGAAGTACCATCATTTTCCAGTTCTCCCTGGCTACAGGAGTTGTACCAGAGGATTGGAGAACTGCTAATGTTGTACCACTGTTAAAAAGGGAGGAAGGGACAAACCGAGTAATTACAGGCCAGTTAGTTTAACCTTGGTGATGGGCAAATTATTGGAATCAATTCTGAGGGACAGTATAAACCTTCATTTAGAAAGACACAGATTAATCAAGGACAGTCAGTATGGATTTGTTAAAAGGTCATGACTAACTTGATTGAGTTCTTTGAGGAGGGAACAAGGAGGATCAATGAGGGCAGTGCGTTTGATGTAGTTTACATGGATTTTAGCAAGGATTTTGACATGGTAGTCTGATCAAAAAAGTAAAAGCCCATGGGATCCAAGTGAGAGTGGCAAATTGGATCAAAAATTGTCTCAGAGGCAGGAAGCAAAGGGTAATGGTTGAGGAGTGTTTTTGTGACTGGAAGGCTGTTTCCAGTGGAGTACAAAAGGCTCATTACTCGGTCCCTTACTTTTTGTAGTATATATTAATGATTTAGACTTAAATGTAAGGGGCATGATAAATACATTTGCAGATGATACAGAAATTGGCCGTGTGTTTGACAGTGAGGAGGAAAGCTCCAGACTGCAGGAAGATATCGATGAACTGGTCAGTTGGGCAAATGGAATTCAATCCAGAAAAGTGTGAGGTAATGCATTTGGGGACTGGCAACAAGGCAGGGGAATACACGATAAATGGGAGGATACTGAGAGGTGTGGAGGAACAGAGGGACCTTGGAGTACATGTCCACAGATCCCTGAAGGTAGCAGGACAGGCCGATAAGGTAGTTAAAAAAGCATATGGAATGCTTTCCTTTATTAGCCGAGGCATAGAATACAAGAGCAGGGGGGTTATGCTTGAACTGTATAAAACACTAGTTAGGCCACAGCTGGAGTACTGTGTGCAGATCTGGTCACCACATTACAGGAAGGAAGTGATTGCACTAGAAAGGGTGCAGAGGAAATTTACGAGGATGTCGCCAGGACTGGAAAACTTTAGCTATGAGGAAAGATTGGATAGGCTGGGGTTGTTTTCCTTGGAACAGAGGAAGTTGAGGGGAGATTTAACTGAGGTGTATAAAATTGAGGGGCCTAGATAGAGTGGATAGGAAGGACCTATTTCCCTTAGCAGAGGGGTCAATAATTTAAAGTAATTGGTAGGAGGTTTAGAGGGGATTTGAGGGGAAATTTCTTCACCCAGAGAGTGGTGGGGGTCTGTAACTCACTGCCTGAAAGGGTGGTAGAGGCAGAAACCCTCAACACATTTAAAAAGTACCTGGATGTGCACTTGGAGTGCCGTAACCTACAGGGCTACAGACCTAGCGCTGGAAGGTGGGATTAGGCTGGGTAGCTCTTTTTTGACCGGCACGGAGATGATGGGCTGAATGGCCTCCTTCCGTGTCGCAATTTTTCTATGATTCTATGATTCTAAGTAAAAAGCTTCCAAACGGTGCAATGGTTCAACACTCTATATCTTTTTAATGCTAAGAGAGAGCTAGCTACCTCTGCCATTGGCTCCTTGTTGACCACGTAAATTGAGCCAGCACCGATGCTGCTGAGCAGAGCTCTGGACATACATGGTTATCTAGCCCGGAGAGCAGTGCAGAACCTGCCAGCTCTGTGTCAGTCTCAAACCATTAGCTGCAGTTGAACAAGCATTCCAACCATTTCCACTGCAATGTTTCGCCCCCTACTGGAAAAAAATATGAACTATACATATTTCTGAGGAGCCAGCATTGTTGACAGCTGTGGCTTTGGGTTTCTGTCCTGGCGTGGATTATTTTTGTTCGGTGAGACTATCTCGGTATATAGAGGTAAGGCGGGTAAATGGAGCCGAGGTCGCAGATCAGCCATGATCTATTTGAATGGCGGAACAGGCTCGAGGGGCTGATTGGCCTCCTCCTAATGTTCCTATGAATACTGTATGTAATATACAACAACAACAACTTTTATTTATATAGCACCTTTAACATAGTAAAACGTCCTAAGGCGCTTCACAGCAGTGTTATAAGACAAAACAGATAAATTTGACACCGAGCCACATAAGGAGAAATTAGGGCAGGTGACCAAAAACTTGGCTAAAAAGGTAGGTTTTAAAGAGCGTCTTAAAGGGGGAAAGAGAGGTAGAGAGGCGGAGAGGTTTAGGGAGGGAGTTCCAGAGCTTAGGGCCCAAGCATAGAATTTTACAGCACAGAAACAGGCCATTGGGCCCAACAGGTCCGTGCCGGTGTTTATGTTCCACACGAGCTTCCTCCCACCCCTCTTCATCTCACCCCATCAACATATCCTTCTATTCAAATGAGAGCTGATCTCATTGAAACATATAAAATCCTGAGGGTGATTGACAGCGCAGATGCTGAGAGGTTGTTTCCCCCTGGCTGGAGTGTCTCGGAAAAAGGGACATAATTTCAGGATAAGGGGTCGGCCATTTAAGACTGAGGAGGAATTGCTTCACTCGGAGGGTGAATCTTTGGAGTTCTCTGCCCCAGAGGGCTGTGGATGCTGAGTCACTGAATATATTCAAGACAGCGATCGCTAGATTTTTGGACTCCAGAGGAATTAAGGGATAGGGGGATCGGGCGGGAAAGTGGAGTTGAGTTCGAAAGTCAGCCATGACCTCATTGAATGGCGAAGCAGGCTCGAGGGGCCGTAGGGCCTACTCCTGCTCCTATTTCTTATGTTCTTATTCATTTCTACATATCCAACTTCCTCTTAAATGCATCTATGCTATCTATGCACCTCAGCAAGCGAACTCCCCATTCTTGCCACTCTCTGTGTAAAGATGTTTCTCCTGAATATTCTATGTTTCTATTATATTCAAAAAGGAGTTAGATGTAGTCCTTACTACTAGGGGGGATCAAAGGGTATGGCGAGAAAGCAGGAATGGGGTTCTGAAGTTGCATGTTCAGACATGAACTCATTGAATGGCGGTGCAGGCTCGAAGGGCCGAATGGCCTACTCCTGCACCTATTTTCTATGTTTCTATGTTTCTATGAATTCCTTATTGGATTTATTAGTGACTATCTTATATTTAAGCTGGGTTTAGTGTTAGATCTAGATATATGGTTAAATGCCAAGTGGATAATTGATATCCTAGTTAGACAGTCTAGAAAGGAAACAGCCAATTCAAATTCTGAGGCCTGAAATTAGGGCAAATATTTTTATTTTGGCCTGCGAATTGGGACGGAAATCAATCCTGCCGGTTTTCCGCCCTAATAACGATGGGGTGTAAATTCACGATCGCGTTTTGGCGCTGCCCCCGATCCTCCCGCCAAGTCCGCACAGGACTAATTGGAATAAATGTAAATGAGGGCCAATGACACTCTCACCATTTCCAGTAGTTACCTTCACAATGCACTCAGGGTAACCTAGCCGGGCAGGATCAGCTGAGGCTGGCGAAAGGTTTTACGCAGCGGGTGGCTAGGATTTGGAACGCACTGTCTGATAGTACAGATTCAATAGCAACCTTCAAAAGGGAACTGGATAAATACTTGAAGGAGAACAAATGGCAGGGATATGGGGAAAGAGCGGGGGGAGTGGGACTCACTGGATTGCTCCTCGAAAGAGCCGGCACAGACCCGATGGGCCGAATGGCCTCCTTCTGTGCTGTATGTCAGTGGGTAGCACCCTCACCTCTGAGTCAGAAGGCTGTGGGTTCAAGTCCCACCCCAGGAACTTGAGCACAAAAATCTAGGCTGATGCTCCAGTACAGTTCTGAGGGAGTGCTGCACTGTTGGAGGTGCCATCTTTTGGATGCGACGTTAAAGCGAGGCCCTGTCTGCTCTCTCAATGGACATCAAATATCCAAAAATATTATTTTGGAGTTCTCGCTGGTGTCCTGGCCAATATTTATCCCTCAACTAACATCACTAAAAAAACAGACTATCTGGTCAATATCTCATTGTTGTTTGTGGGAGCTTGCTGTGTGCAAATTGGCTGCCGTGTTTCCCACATTACAAGTCTTTCTTTACTTGGGCAGCAACTGACACTACATGCAATAACTGCAGAAGTTCACAGGATATCGTGCTGCACTAAATCACTGACACATCACTGGGTTAAGAAGGTAATGTTAATTACGTGATTGATGACAGGTGTTAGCATCAATTTAAAGGTAGCATGTGCCCCCTTCTTAAAGGTGCACCAGCCATAAACTGTAACTTAAACAAAAATTAAAGGAAACTGAACAAATTAAAGTACAATTTTGTTTCTGGTTGTGATGAAGCATTCCAGTCCCTCTGGTGCCCACCTCTCGCGGAAGGCCGCGAGCATACTGGTGGACACCACGTGTTCCATCTCCAGGGACAACCTGGGGCGAACATGCCCGTGGAAGAGAGGCGGGCAGTTGGGCCGAACGACCCCCTCGATCGTCCGCTCCCTGGACTGGTTAATGGCCCCCTTGGCCAGATCCAGGAGCAGTCCTACGAGGAAGTCCTCCGAATTAATCCGTTGTTTTAAACCCACCTGGAATTTTGAAGATACAACTTTGCAATGAATTAAAATTGATGTGTCTAGTGTCAGCCGTGGCTCAGTGGGTAGCACCTTTGCCTCTGAGTCAGAAGGTTGTGGGGTCAAGTCCTGCTCCAGAGCTCTAGGCTGACCACTCCAGTGCAGTACTGAGGGAGTGCTGCACTGTCGGAGGTGCCGCCTTTTGGATGAGACGTTAAACCGAGGCCCCGTCTGCTCTCTCGGGTGGATGTAAAAATCCCATGGCACTATTTCAAAGAAGAGCAGGGGAGTTCTCCCCGGTGTCCTGGCCAATATTTATCCCTCAATCAACATCACTAAAACAGATTATCTGGTCATTATCACATTGCTGTTTGTGGGAGCTTGCTGTGCACAAATTGGCTGCTGCGTTTCCTACATTACAACAGTGGCTACACTCCAAAGGTACTTCATTGGCTGTAATGCGCTTTGGGACGTCCGGTTGGTCGTGAAAGGCGCTATATAAATGCAAGTCTTTCTTTCGAAAAGGGCTTAATATTTTTTCTTTTTAAAAACACGTTTTACATGAGAATAAATCTACTCCTTTTAACCTTGTCAGATTGGGATATTCTGAACATCTGTTTAATATAAAAATACCATTGGATTTTACATATGAGCATGAGTGAGTGCACACACACGCCAGCTCATCAGAAATCTGGACACACCTTTCATCTCCAAAGTGGATTCAAAGAGCACAAAACATATCTGCCAGAGAAAACTGAAAACTAGTTTGCAATTGTTGGAGTGGATTTTCAGACATAGCAATGGGGTAAGCCAACTATCTACCTTTCCACTAAATGAACTTTGTACCAAGAAGCCTATCTGCTGTCCCTGATATGAACTCTGCAGCAACAAGTGACTCATGGCCACTGTTTCATAGAAAGCTTTGCAACAGAATAACTAACCACAAAAGAAGATACAGAGGAAGGGCTCCCAAACTTGCGCCATGCTATCAGGTTTCACTTGGACTAAAAAGTTGTATGTAAATGAATTGCGTTGCCATATAGATTGATTGGTTGTATGTAAATGAATTTAAATGATTGTATTCCGCCCTCTGTAAACTGCTTATAAGCCCACGGCACAAGGCACTCGGGGAGAAGGTGATTCGCAGGTCGCGGGATCTCAACTCTTCTCCCAGAGCTCTGTTAGCAATAAAGTTGTCTCTCTTACCTTACTAGAGTCTATGTGAATTTATTTTCACTAACAGCAATCAAGGTCAATAAAGTACAAAAGCAAAATCCTGCTGGAAATCCGAAATAAAAACAGAACATGCTGGGTGGGGTGGCTTGACCCATCCACCTCCACGGAGGTGTGTGGGGGGCCTGACCCATCCACCTCCATGGCACGAACCTGGTATTAGAAACATAGAAACATAGAAAATAGGTGCAGGAGCAGGCCATTCAGCCCTTCTAGCCTGCACCGCCATTCAATGAGTTCATGGCTGAACATGAAACTTCAGTACCCCCTTCCTGCTTTCTCGCCATAACCCTTGATCCCCCGAGTAGTAAGGACTTCATCTAACTCCCTTTTGAATATATTTAGTGAATTGGCCTCAACTACTTTCTGTGGTAGAGAATTCCACAGGTTCACCACTCTCTGGGTGAAGAAGTTTCTCCTCATCTCGGTCCTAAATGGCTTACCCCTTATCCTTAGACTGTGACCCCTGGTTCTGGACTTCCCCAACATTGGGAACATTCTTTCTGCATCTAACCTGTCTAAACCCGTCAGAATTTTAAACGTTTCTATGAGGTCCCCTCTCATTCTTCTGAACTCCAATGAATACAAGCCCAGTTGATCCAGTCTTTCTTGATAGGTCAGTCCCGCCATCCCGGGAATCAGTCTGGTGAACCTTCGCTGCACTCCCTCAATAGCAAGAATGTCCTTCCAGGAACGATGCAGTGGCTCTCGGCCTTTTGGCTAAGAGCATTGGCGCAGAGTGATCCTTGATGTGTGCAAGGTGACCTCTGGCGTTTGTAATCTGACAAGATGATCTGACAAAGAATTGGAAAGATTGGCAACGAATTAATAAAAAAAAAACAGAACATGCTGGAAACACTCAGCAGGTTAGGCAATGTCTGCTCAGAGAGAAACAGAGTTAACGTTTCAGGTCGATGACCCTTCGTCAAAAGTGGGAAGATGTTAGCGATGAACTGCTTTTAAACAAATACAGAAGCAGGGAAAGGGGGCAGGGAGAGAACAAACGGATGGAGGGCAGGACTAATTGTAATATAGCTCCACCTAGTGAACTACTGCTCCACCTAGTGGACTGCTGTGGTAATAGGAACATAACAACATAAGAAATAGGAGCAGGAGTAGGCCATTTGGCTCCTCGAGCCTGCTCCTCCATTCAATAAAATCATGGCTGATCTGATCATGGACTCAGGTCCACTTCCCTGCCCGCTCCTCATAACCCCTTATTCCCTTATCGGTTAAGAAACTGTCTATCTCTGTCTTAAATTTATTCAATGTCCCAGCTTCCACAGCTCTCTGAGGCAGTGAATTCCACAGATTTATAACCCTCTGAGAGAAGAAATTCCTCCTCATCTCAGTTTTAAATGGGCGGCTCCTTATTCTAAGATTATGCCCTCTAGTTCTAGCCTCCCCCATCAGTGGAAACATCCTCTCTGCATCCATCTTGTCAAGCCCCCCCATAATCTTACACGTTTCGATAAGATCACCTCTCATTCTTCTGAATTCCAATGAGTAGAGGCCCAACCTCCTCAACCTTTCCACATAAGTCAACCCCCTCATCTCCGGAATCAACCTAGTGAACCTTCTCTGAACTGCCTCCAAAGCAACTATATCCTATCATAACAGGAGGGCGGGTATTACTACAGCTCTGTAGACCATGAGCTTGGTGGCAGATTTGAGGGACTGGTCATCAAACACTCTTTTCCTCAGGCGGTCGACAGCTGCACTGGCACACTGGAGGCGGTGTTGAATCTCGTTGTCAATGTCTGCTCTTGTTGATAAGAGGCTCCCGAGGTATGGGAAATGGTCCACGTTGTCCAGGGCCGCGCCGTGGATCTTGATGATGGGGGGGGCAGTGCTGTGCGGCGAGGACAGGTTTGTGGAGGACTTTTGTCTTACGGATGTTTAGCATAAGGCCCATGCGTTCATACGCCTCAGTAAATACATCGACTATGACTTGAAATTCAGCCTTCTTATGTGCGCAGATGCAGGCATCGTCCACGTACTGTAGGTCTACGACAGAGATTGAGGTGGTCTTGGACCTGGCCTGGTTGTAGTAATACTTGCCCTCCTGTATGGCTCAGAGACATGGACCATATACAGTAGACACCACAAGTCGCTGGAGAAATACCACCAACGATGTCTCCGCAAGATCCTACAAATCCCCTGGGAGGACAGACGCACCAACATTAGTGTCCTCGACCAGGCCAACATCCCCAGCATTGAAGCACTGACCACACTTGATCAGCTCCGCTGGGCAGGCCACATTGTCCGCATGCCAGGCACGAGACTCCCAAAGCAAGCACTCTACTCGGAACTCCTTCACGGCAAACGAGCCAAAGGTGGGCAGAGGAAACGTTACAAGGACACCCTCAAAGCCTCCCTGATAAAGTGCAACATCCCCACTGACACCTGGGAGTCCCTGGCCAAAGACCACCCGAAGTGGAGGAAGTGCATCCGGGAGGGCGCTGAGCACCTCGAGTCTCATCGCCGAGAGCATGCAGAAATCAAGCGGAAAGAGCGTGCGGCAAACCAGTCTCATCCCCCCTTACCCTCAACGACTATCTGCCCCACCTGTGACAGGGACTGTGGCTCTTGCATTGGACTGTTCAACCACCTAAGGACTCATTATTAGAGTGGAAGCAAGGTTTTCTCGATTCCGAGGGACTGCCTATGATGATGATGATGATGATCCGATTGTAAATATGGAAACCAAAACTGTACGCAGTATTCCAGGTGTGGCCTCACAAATACAGTCACTGACGTTTATACAATATAAGAAAGTTACAGATTGGAGCCATCTTGAGTGTGTGTGCTTTAGTGATGTCATAAGAAATATATTACACTAATGGCAAAAGGGATGATGGCGCAAGACAAAAGGATATGGTAATGGGACAAGTATAGAAACACAAGCTGTGTCCAGTGGAGGTGTTAATGGTTACATCAGAATAGCAGAGAGGGAAGGAAGCTTGGCAAATCTGGCACAAAGAAGTCTCCCGTGGCCCGGGAACATGGTGGAGAAAGGCAGTATACCCGAGGTGTGCGCACCAACCCCCAGCCATGTACCGATAAGGGACCCCCACCCCAGGCACCAGCCCACACTTCCACAGCCCACCCCATGCAGTGACAGCCGTGACTCAGTGGGTAGCACTCTCGCCTCTGAGTCAGAAGGTCGTGGGTCCAAGTCCCACTTGAGCACACAATCCAGGCTGACACTCCCAGTGCAGTGCCGAGGGAGTGCTGCACTGCCGTCGTTTGGATAAGACTTTAAACCGAGGCCCCGTCTGCCCTCTCAGGTGGATGTAAAAGATCCCATGGTTCTATTGCGAAGAAGAGCAGGGGAGTTCTCCCTGGTGTCCTGGCCAATATTTATCCCTCAATCAACATAACAAAAACAGATGATCTGGTCATTATCACATTGCTGTTTGTGGGAGCTTGCTGTGCACAAATTAGCCACCGTGTTTCCCACATTACAACAGCGACTACACTCCAAAACATTACTTCATTGGCTGCAAAGCGCTTTGGGACGTCCTGAGGATGTGAAAGGTGCTATAGAAATGCAAATCTTTCTTTCTTTTTCCTCCCACCCTCTGGCCGGGTATCGATAGGGGAATCCCACCCCATACCAGTCCCCACAGCTCGTCCAATCCCAGTGGCTCTGGTGCAGCCATCCTCCATTGCCAGCAACTGTTGTCTGAGAGAAAATGGGAGTGGTAGTTAAGATCTAAAGTTGTTAAACTCAATGTTAAGGCCAGAAGGCTGTAAATTTTCTAGTGAAAAGATGAGGCGCTGTTCCTTGAACTTACCTTGAGTTTCATTGAGTTTTGAACGATAGGGGAGTCGAGGGTTATGGGGATCGGGCAGAGAAGTGGAGTTGAGGCCAAAATCAGATCAGCCATGATCTTATTAAATGACGGAGCAGGCTCGAGGGGCAGAATGGCCTACTCCTGCTCCTATTTCTTATGATCTTATGTCATCATCATAGGCAGTCCCTCAGAATCGAGGAAGCCTTGCTTCTACTCTTAAAATGCGTCCTTAGGTGGCTGAACAGTCCAATACGAGAACCACAGTCTCTGTCACAGGTGAGACAGATAGTCGTTGAACGTAAGGGAGGGTGGGACTGGTTTGCCGCACACTCTTTCCGCTGCCTGCGCTTGATTTCTGCATGCTCTCAGCGATGAGACTCGAGGTGCTCAGTGCCCTCCTGGATGCACTTCCTTCACTCAGGGCGTTCTTTGGCCAGGGACTCCACAGGTGTCGGTGGGGATGTTGCACTTTATCAGGGAGGCTTTGAGGGTGTCCTTGTAACGTTTCCTCTGCCCACCTTTGGCTCGTTTGCCGTGAGGGAGCTCCGAGTAGAGTGCTTGCTTTGGGAGTCTCGTGTCTGGCATGCGGACAATGTGGCATGCGGACAATGTGGCCTGCCCAGCGGAGCTGATCAAGTGTGGTCAGTGCTTCAATGCTGGGGATGTTGGCCTGGTCGAGGATGCTAATGTTGGTGCGTCTATCCTCCCGGGGGATTTGTAGGATCTTGCGGAGACATTGTTGGTGGTATGTATGTTAGTGTTGGAAGCCAAGGACGAGGTAAAGTGCAGGTCACTCACTGACCTGATTAAACTGTCGACTGACAGGTGGCTTTCACTATATATAGAATCATTAACTATGGCAAGATTTACAAGAACACAACTGAACAACAAATATCGTGAAGTTGACCTTAATATAGAAATGTCACTACAGAAACAGCAACACTGTTTAAAGTAGAACTGTCTTTAGTTAGCTAACATCGCCATCTGCAGGCTTTCTAGGAGACTGCACACAACTAACACAAGACTTGATCAGAACGAGAGAACCTGGCCGACCTTTGCCACAATGGAGGCAGTGACAGCACGGGGACTTCGCCCCCCCCTTCTTGCCCAGAGTAATTGAAATATGTAAGGCGGGCACCAGATCCTGTGTGGCGATGCTGGGCTGCCTCACCACACACGTGACTGGCAATGTCAACTGAATTAAGGCTAATCTTTAAATTTGGTTGTAATAGGCAAGTGGTGATCTTAAACCTGCCTGTGGCTCATGACAATACTCATTTGGGTCTTATGATAACATGCCCACACATATTTGGCCAGTTCCTAATGCATTCCTGTAAATGGCAGGGGGCCAATCACACAGCTCCCACCCCAATGTTTGAAGGGACCTTCAATAGGCAGATGGGGGCTCTGATTTAACATGGGAACCTCCTTCAGCACTGCACTGGGAGTGTCAGCCTAGATTATGTGCTCGAGTCTCTTGGACTGCAGCTTGAACCCACAAACTTCTGACTCATAAGAACATAAGAAATAGGAGCAGGAGTAGGCCATTTGGTCCCTCGAGCCTGCTCCGCCATTCAATAAGATCATGGCTGATCTGATCTTGGGCTCAGTTCCACTTCCCTACCCACTCCCCATAACTATTCACTCCCTTATCATTCAAAAATCTGTCTATCTCCACCTTAAATATATGACCCAGCCTCCACAGCTCTCTGGGGCAGAGAATTCCAAAGACTCACGACCCTCTGAGAGAAGAAATTCCTCCTCAATTCCATTTTAAATGGGCGACCCCTTATTCTGAAACTATGCCCCCTAGTCCTAGATTCCCCCACGAGGGGAAACATCCTCTCTGCATCGACCCTGTCAAGCCCCCTCAGAATCTTATATGTTTCAATAAGATCACCTCTCATTCTTCTAAACTCCAATGAGTAGAGGCCCAGCCCAACCTGCTCAATTTTTCTTCATAAGACAACCCCTTTCATCTCAGGAATCAACCCCACTGAACCGCCTCCAATGCAAGTATATCCCTCCTTAAATACGGAGACCAAAACTGTACACAGTACTCCAGGTGTGGTCTCACCAACTGATGCACTCCTGGAAATGCCAGGGGGCCAGTATCACAGCTCCAACCCCAATGTTCCTCTCCCACTAGGCAGGACTCCCTGCTCTACTACCAACTCGGGTGAGGGGACCTTCAATAGGCAGATGGGGGCCCTGATTTAACAGCGGCACCTCCCTCAGTACTGCACTGGGAGTGTCAGCTTAGTGCCCAAGTCTCTTGGAGTGGGGCTTGAACCTGCAACCTTCTGACTCAGAGGCACAAGTGCTACCCACTGAGCCACGGCTGACACACCATTTGGAAACTGTAACAAATTGATAGCAATTATTCCTGGCTATTAAGAAACTGGGTGATCGTCCAACCCACTGAGGCAAACCCCCCCACTGCTTCTGTTAAATACTTTGAATGGAATTGACACAAAGAAAGAAAAATTGCCAAAGTTGTCATGTATTCAACCAGCATTGTAACCCATGTATAATCTGATGACCACTAGGTGGGTGGAGCTTCCCCTTTTATACCTGAAGGTCCAGGTTACGAGTGGTCATTGTTCTCACTGTGTACAACTTAGGTCAGATTATACATGGGTTACAATGCTTGTTGAATACATGACAAAAGTAAATTGTGACAAGTGCAAAATGTACGATTCTTTTGATAAATTAACAAGAAGGTGAAAAACAACAGAAACAGCGCTGAAAAAGGAATCGGAGAAACGAGAACGAGAAGAAGATATACAAGAACACGTCTGACCCTGTATGGCTTCCGTCGCATAAGCCCACTCCGGATGGGTGAGCAAAGGGCACAGTGCGATCCCATCCCAAATAGGCCGAAAGGTGCGCTGTACGTTGTCGTGGATTTTACTATTTAAAGTGAAGCCTCTGCACATTTTGTGGCGCAGCTCTTTAGGTTTCCTCGAGCATACAATTGGCGAGGGCTGGCAGGGTTGTTAACCCCTTCCGGATTCTCACGGAATCTCCAGGAATCGAAGATTATTCTCCAGGACAACCCAGCAGAAAAACCAGAGGGGGCCATTGAAAAACAAATCATTTTCTTTCAATGCTTTTCTGTTTATCAGTTATAAAAATGTGGGAGTTGGGAAAGAAAAGGAGGTTTAACCGACAGTCAAGAATGGATAATGAAACTTGGAGCAGAAGTCGGCCATTCGGCCCTTCGAGCCTGCACCGCCAGTCAATATGATCATGGCTGATCCTCTATCTCAACACCATATTCCCGCTTTTTCCCATACCCTTCGATGCCTTTTGTTTCAAGAAATCTGTCCATCTCCCTCTTAAACATATTCAGTGACTTTGGCCTCCACAGCCTTCTGTGGTAGTCAATTCCACAGGTTCACCACCCTCTGAGTGATGGTATTATGATGAGTCTGTTCGTTTTCCAATTGGCTGGGAGGGTTGTGCGCCGCAAGGATGGACATGTTGCATGCGTGGGGGCCGGGAGGTTGGAAGGAGATGGTCATGTGACGAAACCTTCAGGAATATAGTCAGCCAGAGTTGCCGTCTCAAGTGGGGGTCCTTCCCCCGCACCGCCCCCCCTTCCCCCTGCAGTACGCACTACCATTGGACGAGGTTGACTGTCCGCCAGCTCATTCCCAGACCCCTCTCCCCCCCGAAACACGGCAACAGAATCGGGCAAGGCTCCCGCAGGAGAGGGAAGTTTTCCCCCGGTCAATTTTTCAGTCCCCACTCAGGGGGGCACTGAGACCCAGCCACTGGAGAATTCACTCGGTTGTGTTCGGGAGAAGGGAACTTCTGATTTTTATTTCATTCTTGAACATCTTCACCATTGAACAGCATCTGAGGCAGTTGACCCAATGTCTTTGGCACTGTCTCTTTCCTGTCGTTAATTTCCGTGACAAACTCCAGCTGACCTGAAACTGACCAGCATTGTAAGAAATAAAAGTCGATGAGATGGAAAAATCATATTGCAATGAAACTTTACAATTTTATTGATACCCAGATGATCAGAATTCTATCGATGAGCATTCATTGGTTATGGCATTTTTGGTGCCGGTTTAAGTTAGAAAAAGATTTTTAAAAGGTGGAAAATGGCTGAGCGGCAGTTGCTGTGAGGAAGTCTTGGTTAAACAAAGTCTTAACCCCGGGATTGTTGCTCCTAATAATCTGTAATGTATTTGCTTCATGGGTTCTTTGCTTAAGAATCCATAGCAACACATTGCTATTAAGAACTAGTTGGTTGATTAGCAAAGGTTTAACAATCACACTACACATTACCAGTTCATCCACCAGGCTCACAACCACATACCTCATCGTGGATCCCCCGAACCCAACTGGCTGGGGTTTTATTGAGTCTTGTGAACGTCACATGACTGGCTAAGTCACTCACAATGCAACAGCTCTACCAACCTGTGAGCACACATTACATAATCCTTTCAGCTTGCCTTACAAGACCTATAATTTCTCTCCAATTCAACTGTCTCTGCTTTACAGCCTTCCTCTATTGGACGAGGCTCTCTGCCCCCAGGTTGGTCTGTATCCCTGAGGGTTAGGGAGTTGGGGGCAGGGGGGGTGGGGGCCTGGGACGCCTGGTTCCCATGGAGATGCACTCAAGGCAGTGCTCCCTGAGAGCTTGCATAGGCCCTGAAATCTGACAGCTTTCTAGCACCAACCCCCAACCCACTGTTAAACACTGGATCCCTGGGCCAAGCAGGCAGCCCTTGCCTCCAGCGATTGGACAGTGCCAATCGGCAGAGGCCATATTTCCCTCATTTGAATCGTGTGATCGTAATGCCCGCTCACCAGGGGTACTGGACCACATAAAATACTGGGGAGGACTGTGTCCTTGATTAGTTTCTGCCTGAGCTCACTCCAGGTCTACTGCTAAATCAGGGGAAGTGGGAGCCAGAAAGTCTAGGTCATTGATTCTTGCTGGGATACAGCTCCATTGGTACCAGTGGCCCTCAGTTACCTCACCCAAGTGGCCAAACTTCATGTGTGGACAGCAAGTATTGGTATCGGAACAACATAATCCCTCAATTGTTGTTATAAGAACATAAGAATTAGGAGCAGGAGTAGGCCATTCGGCCCTTCAAGTCTGCTCCACCATTCAATAAGATCACGGCTGATCTTCTACCTCAACTCCACTTTCCTGCCCGATCCCCATATCCCTTGATTCCCCTAGAGTCCAAAAATCTATCGATCTCAGTCTTGAATATACTCAACGACTGAGCCTCCACAGCCCTCTGGGGCAAAGAATTCCAAAGATTCACCACCCTCTGAGTGAAGAAATTCTTCCTTATCTCAGTCCTAAATGGCCGACCCTTCATCCTGAAACTGTGACCTCTGCTTCTCGACTCTCCAGCCAAGGGAAAGCCTCTCAGCATTTACCCTGTCAATCCCCCTCAGAATCTTATATGTTTCAATGAGATCACCTCTCATTCTTCTAAACTCCAGAGAGTATGGGCCCATTCTCCACAATCTCTGATCATAAGACAGCCCTCTCATCCCAGGAATAATTCCAGTGAACCTCCGTTGTACAGCCTCTAAGGCATGTATGTCCTCCTCAGATAAGGAGACCAAAACTGTGCACAGTACTCCAGGTGTGGTTTCACCAAGGCCCTGTACAATTGTAGCAAGACTTCCTTACTCTTGTACTCCAACCTACTTGCAATAAAGGCCAACGTGCCATTTGCCTTCCTAATTGCTTGCTATACCTGCATGCTAACTTTCTATGCTTCCTGTACAAGGACACTTAAATATCTCTGAACACCAACATTTAATAATTTCTAACCATTTAAAAAATATTCTGTTTTTCTATTCTTCCTACCAAAGTCAATAACCTCACATTTCTCCATATTATACTCAATCTGCCATCTTACTGCCCACTTACTTAGCCTGTCTATATCCATTTGCAGGCTCTTTGTGTCCTCCTCACAGCTAACTTTCCAACCTAGCCTTTTATCATCAGCAAACTTGGATGCATTGCACTCGGTCCCTTCACCAAAGTCATTAATACAGATTGTAAATAACTGAGGCCCCAGCACTGATCCTTGCGGCACCTCCCTGTTTATAGCTTGCCAAGCTGAAAATGACCTGTTTATCCCTACTGTTATCTGTCCGTAACCAATCCTCAATCCATGCTGATATATTACCACTAACCCCATGAACCCTTATCTTACATAGCAACCTTTTATGTGGCGCCTTATCGAATGCCTTTTGGAAATCCAAATATACTACATCCACTGGTTCCCCTTTATCTACCCTGCTAGTAACATACTCAAAAAACTCTAATAAATTTGTAAAACACTATTTCCCTTTCATAAAACCATATTGTCTCTGCCTAATCATGTTATGATATCCTGTTATAACTTCCTTAACAATGGATTCCAGCATCTTCCTAAAAACTGATGTCAGGCTAACTGGCCTGTTGTTCCCTGTTTTCTCTCTCCCTCCTTTTTTGAATAGCGGTATTTCATTTGCTACCTTCCAATCCACTGGGATGTTCCTGAATCTAGGAAATTTTGTAAGATCACAACCAATGCATCCACTATTTCTGCAGCCACCTCTTTTCGAACCACCCCCTCTTAATCTTATATGTTTTGATAAGATCACCTCTCATTCTTTTGAATTCCAATGAGTAGAGGCCCAACCTACTCAACCTTTCCTCATAAGTCAACCTCCTCATCCCCAGAATCAACCTAGTGAACCTTCTCTGAACTGCCTCCAAAGCAAGTATATCCTTTCGTAAATATGGAAACCAAAACTGCACGCACTATTCCAGGTGTGGCCTCACCAATACCCTGTATAGCTGTAGCAAGACTTCCCTGCTTTTATACGCCATCCCCTTTGCAATAAAGGCCAAGATTCCATTGGTCTTCCTGATCACTTGCTGTACCTGCATACTATTCTTTTGTGTTTCATGCACAAGTACCCCCAGGTCCTGCTGTACTGCAGCACTTTGCAATCTTTCTCCATTTAAATAATAACTTGCTCTTTGATTTTCTCTGCCAAAGTGCATGACCTCACACTTTCCAACATTATACTCCAACTGCCAAATTTTTGCCCACTCACTTAGCCTGTCTATGTCCTTTTGCAGATTTTGTGTGTCCTCCTCACACATTGCTTTTCCTCCCATCTTTGTATTGTCAGCAAACTTGGCTACATTACACTCAGTCCCTTCTTCCAAGTCATTAATATAGATTGTAAATAGTTGGGGGCCCAGCACTGATCCCTGCAGCACCCCACTATTTACTAATTGCCAACCAGAGAATGAACCATTTATCCCGACTCTCTGTTTTCTGTTAGTTAGCCAATTCTCTATCCATGCTAATATATTACCCCCAACCCCGTGAACTTTTATCTTGTGCAGTAACCTTTTATGTGGCACCTTGTCAAATACCTTCTGGAAGTCCAAATACACTACATCCACTGGTTCCCCTTTATCCACCCTGTTCATTACATCCTCAAAGAATTCCAGCAAATTTGTCAAACATGACTTCCCCTCCATGCTGACTCTGCCTTACCGAATTTTGCTTTTCCAAATGTCCTGCTACTGCTTCTTTAATAATGGACTTCAACATTTTCCCAACCACAGATGTTAGGCTAACTGGTCTATCATTTCTTGCTTTTTGTCTGCCTCCTTTTTTAAATAAGGGCATTACATTTGCAGTTAGCAGGGAATTTTGCTAATTACAACCAATGCATCCACAATCTCTGCCGCTACTTATCTTAAGACCCTAGGATGCAAGCCATCAGGTCCAGGGGATTTATCCGCCTTTAGCCCCATTATCTTACTGAGTACCACCTCCTTAGTGATTGTGATTGTGTTAAGTTCCTCCCCCTCCATAGCCCCTTGATTATCTACTGTTGGAATATTGTTAGTGTCCTCTACCGTAAAGACTGATACAAAATATTTATTCAGAGTTTCTGCCATTTCCATGTTCCCCATTACTAATTCCCTAGTCTCGTCCTCTAAAGGACCAGCATTTATTTTAGCCACTCTTTTCCTTTTTATATACCTATAGAAACTGCTATCTGTTTCACTCTGAAACTCATGTTATGATCACTCTTCCCCAGAGGATCTTTTACTGTGAGATTACGAATTAACACTGTCTCATTACACAATACAAGATCTAAAATAGCCTGTTCCCTGGTCGGTTCCACGTGCACTTGAAGTGCCATAACCTATAAGGCTACGGACCAAGAGCTGGAAAGTGGGATTAGGCTGGATAACTCTTTGTTGGCCAGCACAGACAAGATGGGCTGAATGGCCTCCTTCTGTGATGTAAATTTCTATGATTCTACAAATATTGAGTCCCAGGGAGAACTTCCCAGCTCTTCTTCAAAATAGGACCATGGAATCTTTGACATTCATTTGAGAGTGCAGAGTGAACTGCATTTCCATCTAAAAGACAGCACTTCCAACAGTGCGGCACTCCCTCAGTACTGACACAGAAAGCGTGTCAGCCTCTGGAGTGGGACTTAAACCTACAATCTTCTGGTTTTAAGGCAAGAGTGCTACCCACTGAGCCATGGCCGACATCTGGAGTTTAGCCCTATCAATAATCTTAACTTTAGCATAACCACATAGATCAGTCAGGATGGCTGGACTCATTTACAGTCACATTTGATACAAGGTCAGTTACAGCACAAGTCAGATATAGGTAAAGCTCCCCTAAGAATAGACCAATCAGCTCTAACTTTAGACTGGCATTCCTAATACCCAGCATGACATCTGTTACTCACACCTTCTATTTATAGGGCATCTGTGAGAGTGATTTGCCCAATTGGTGCCAGTCACTTCGTGAGTAGTTTTGCACCGGATTTATATTCACTCAGAACCATGCTGCGATTGCCCAACCTCATTTCTTTAGGATTCTACAATGAGCTGTGAGAGAGAGAAGGCTTATCTGGCCTCTGTCTGGGCTGGAGTCACCCTTGCTTCTCAGCTAACTCTCTGCTGCCATCGGCGTGGTCGACTTCTGCTTTCCGTGCCCTTTTTATAGAGCGCCAGGTTTTGGGGCGCTGTTTCCCATGTGCCCTCCACAATGCCCAGATGCTGACTTGTGCCCCGCTCTCCAATTTGAACCCCGCTCGTGGGATCTCGTAAGGTGATAAAATGACATGCAAGACTGCGAACAAAAGCAACTTCCCTTCTAATACCATGCTTTCTAACGCATCTCCGATGCAACCCGAATGCTTGATAAGCCACTGAATGCAGAACTCATTCCAGAGCCCTCGCTGGACGTGACGGGAGAAGTTCCACACACATCGGCTCCTCTCGAAGTCTCCCTTTCTCTCCGCTCAAGCAGGCCTGAAGAGGTGTGTCGCTGGTGCAGGCGCCATCTTGTACTGCCGACACACTGAGCGGACCTCTCCAGATTTTGCCACGTGCCCTCCCAGTGCACTTTGCCCAGCTCACAACAACAGCAACTTATATTTACATAGTGCCTTCAACATAGTAAAACGTCCCACGGCGCTTCACAACAGTGTTATAAGACAAAACAAATGCGTTTGACACTGAGCCCCATAAGGAGAAATTAGCGCGGTGACCAAAAGCTTGTTCAAAGAGGTCGGTTTTAAGGAGTGTCTTAAAGGAGGAAAGAGAGGTAGAGAGGTTTCGGGAGGAAATTCCAGAGCTTGGGGCCTAGGCAGCTGAGGTAAGGGGGACGGTGGGAGGGGATGAGGGGTGGTGAGGGGTGGCTGGAGTTGGGGGGTGGCGGGTGTGGCTTCTGAAGAAACCCCTAACGCAAAATCTGGAGCTCGCAGGGCCGAGATTGCCGATTTCCCGCTGACTCTGCACCAACACCAGTGGCGGTGGAGCCTGGGGTGCAATTTCAGGCCAGTTTGGAATAAATTCAGAAGGTCTTTGTAACTTTTGAGGGTGTTGTAATGCGAAATTGTTCAAGTCCCACTCCAGGGACTTGAGCACAAAAATAGAGGCTGACACTCCCAGTGCAGTGCTGAGGGAGTGCTGCACTGCCGGAGGTGCCGTCTTTCGGATGAGGCCCCGTCTGCTCTCTCAGGTGGACATAAAAGATCCCACGGCACTATTTCGAATAAAAGCAGGGGAGTTATCACTGGAGCTAACCTCACCTTGCATTTCCTGTTAGGAGAGTCAAGATCGTGCCCTCACAGGATGCATCTGATGGAAAAACACAGGTGCCGCATCCTTGTAAATTTAGTTGCTGCATTTAAGTATACCGTTTGCTTCTAAACTTGGATTAGCATGTGATTCGTATTAAATAGTGTGAGAACGTCTGATGTTCATGTTGTGTGCCTCTTACTTAATACCACATAATGTCACGAGTCTTTTAATGCAAATTAAACTGAGCCTGACAGTGGTAAAGTTGAAGGATTTAGGGGACTTATGTTCAAGTTATTTTATGGAGGTCTGCAATCCTTATGTCCCAAACCAACACTTTTTCTCCCCTTTTTCCCCACCTCAATTTTCTTTCAAATTAGATATTAAACCGAGGCCCCGTCTGCTCTCTCAAGTGGACGTAAAAGATTCCGTGGCACTATTTTGAAGAAGAGCAGGGGCGTTTTCCCCGGTGTCCTGACCAATATTTATTCCTGAACCAACATAACAAAAACAGATTATCTGGTTGTTATCACAGTGCTGTTTGTGGGAGCTTGCTGTGCGCAAATTGGCTGCTGCGTTTCCTACATTACAATAGTGACTACGCTTCAAAAGTACTTCATTGGCTGTAAAGCTCTTTGAGATGTCCAGTGGTCGTGAAAGGCGCTATAGAAATGCAAGTCTTTCTTTCTTTCTTCCCTCCCTTTCTTCCCAATGTTCTCCTCCTCTGGAACGTGTTGGGATACAGATCTTTTGCCACCATTGCGCCTCCAGCACCTCCTTCCAAGCGCTGTTCTTCATACGTGGGCCTGGACAATTTGAGTGTGGACAAGTTATCCAACAGCGGTGACCTGTCCTCAAGGTCCGGAGTCGCTGGACAGCAGTTAGGAGTGGAGACGGATGGCTGATTTTGTTTTGTTCACCCTCCCTAACTTGGGCCAATTGAGGCACCTCTACCACTTCCCCAACTGAGTTCAACTAGTACAACACAGGGGTTTGGCAAAATTGGGGGAGTATTCCTGCCTTGGAGCCAGAAGATGTAGGGTTCAATCCCCCCCTATTGAGCAGAGACTCGAACTCTGGTTCTGAAGTCTGGATTTCCATCCAGCAGGATCCACACATCTGGTGGGTGTGAGCAGCCATTCCCTCATTATATGGGTTGTGGGAACCCATAACACCCACCTGCCATATCAGGCTAATCCTCCTATCAGCTGGAATAAAGGTGGTTCCAGCCATGGAAGCAGCATTGACATGATGGCCTGTTGGACCGTTAATCAGCCTGGGAACCCTGCCATTACTTCATACTGTGCTCCAAGTGAAGAATGAGAAGATACAACAATACAGATTGGGCATCAAGCCTGAGATGATTATTTTGTGTGCTACACTGTGCAGGTGAAGTTATTCTCGTTCTGGACTTGGTTTTGGGGAATGAAGAGGGGCAGGTGGAAGGGGTATCAGTGAGAGAGCATTTTGGTGCTAGTGATCATAATTCAGTAAGATTTAGGGTAGCTATGGAAAAGGACAAGGGTGGACCAGGAATAAAAGTTCTCAATTGGGATAAAGCCAATTTTGCTGAGCTGAGATGGGATTTGGTCAAAATGAATTGGAAACGGCTACTTGATGGTAAATCAGTGAGAGAGCAGTGGGAGGCATTCAAGGAGGAGATCTTGAGGGTACAGAGCAAGTATGTTCCCTGAAAAAAATGGTGGGACTAACAAATCGAGGGAGCCCCTGGATGTCAAGGGACCTACAGGGTAGGATAAAGAAAAAAAGGGAAGCTTATGACAGATGCTGAGAACTCAATACTGCAGAAACTCTAGAGGAGTATAAGAAGTGCAGGGGTGCAATTAAAAAAATATATCAGGAAAGCAAAGAGAGAGCATGAAAGAATGTTGGCAAGTAAAATCAGGGAACACCCAAAGATGTTTTATAAATACATTAAGAGCAAGAGGATAACTAGAGAAAGATTGGGGCCGATTAGAGACCATAAAGGAAGTCTGTGTGTGGGGGCAGAAGACATTGGTACGATTCTTAATGAATACTTTGCATCTGTTTTCACAAAAGAGAGGTGTTATATATGCAGACTATAGATATACTCTCCGTGTAGTCACTGTATAGTTGCATAAGATGGAGACTTGTTACCTGATGTACAATCAATATGGTTTACACCAGAGGGTGCAACTGGTGGAGACCAGGGTTTCCTGCCCCTGTGGCAGAGGCTGTCCACCAGAGGGCACTGCGGTGGGAGACCTGAGGGCCACCTGCATAGGTGTGCAGGGCCCAGTATAAAAGGCTGCCCACCATGCTTGTGCCTCACTCTGGAGTTACGAATAAAGGACCAAGGTCACTACAGTTTGAGTACAACACATTGACTCGTGGAGTCATTCATAAGTGCATTACAGACATAACAACTGGCGACGAGAATACGGACTTTCACGCGATTATGGCTACCTTTGGCACACTAAAAGACTTCGCAGAGGGTGATGGTTGGGATGCCTTCACGGAAAGGTGGCAAACAAACTGGCGGGGAGACATTGGCGGAGAAGCGCAGGGCTGTACTGCTGACCAGTTGTGGGCCCGCGGTCTACCACCTCGTCAGGGACTTGCTGGCACACATGAAGGCCAAGGATAAGACATACGATGAGCTGACTGAACTAATTCACGACCAACTAAAACCAAAACAGTGCATCCTCACGGCCAGGCACAGCTTCTACACTCACCGCAGACCTGAGGGCCAGGAGATTGCAAAATATGTTGCCGACCTCAGGAGACTTGCGGCACCATGTGATTTCGGCACGCACCTCAACGAAGCATTGCGAGACATTTTCCTTATGGGAAATGGCCACGAGAACCTCCTTCACAAGCTATTATCTGCCGACACCACAGTCAACCTGCAGAAAGCCATCAGCATCAGTCAGGCGTTCATGACCTCGACCTGCAGCACCAAGCAAATTATTCATCCTGTGGACTCAAACCCGGCAAGTACTGTACACAGAATGGTGCCTTTCGCAGGCAAGACTGTAGAACGTGGCTCTGCTCAGGGCAGAGAGCACAGACCTCAGGGTTCCAGAACTCAGATTCCGCCGAGGGGTGCTAATCGAGTAGCACCATGCTGGTGTTGCGGAGGAAACCATAGGGCTCACCAGTGTCGGTTTGCTGAGTACGTATGCAAAGCCTGTAACACGAAGGGCCACCTCCAGTGTATGTGTGAAAGAAATACGACTCACTGCCTAACAGAAGAGTCAGTAGATGACTTTGAATGCAGCGGGGAGTATGATGATTTGGCCAGAGAGGCAGCTCAGCCCCAAGAAGAAGTGTATGGAGTGTAGACCTGCACCACCGATTGTCCTCCAGTGAAGATGGAAGTCGAGATAAACGCGTTCCAGTCTTCATGGAAGTGGATATGGGAGTGAGCCAGTCAGTGATGAGCCAGGATGCCTTTGAGAGGCTATGGAACGAAAAACGACCCGAGCTGGTTCCAGTACAGGAAAAGTTGCGCACCTACACCAAGGACCTGATCCCAGTCCTTGGTAGTGTGGATTTAAGTGTAATCCGTAATTGTGTGGTGCACAAGTTACCTCTGTGGATTGTTGCAGGTGATGGTCCAACACTACTCGGAAGAAGGTGGATGGGGAAGATCCAGTGGAAATGGGAAGACCTCTTCACTCCAGCAATCGATGTCCCCCATGCTCAGAGCAAAACCTCACCTTCGCTTGGGCCAGGCACCAGAGAACAGACCAGTGCAGCACCTGAGGCACAGACCGTCCATCACGACTACGTGACAATGATCCAACCGGAACGATCTAAAAGTACCTTCCCGGCTCTAGTGGCAGGACTCTTGGGGAGGAAGATCGAATTCACAGGCACTCTTCCAGCTTTTGTGTCAGAATCGCGGGAGAGAAGTATCAAGGCAGTCGACCTCGAGGACAGAGGCAAGATGGCGTCCCTGCTGCAGTGAGGTGCAGCGTGGCTGAAAAAAAAGATGGCCATGGCCATAACACGAGGTGCAACGCTGAGGGACCAACACGTGGTGTCTAACAAAGGATTTGATTGGGGTAAAGCCAGCAGGGTTCTCTTAAAGGAGACCTGCAACCAACTGAACTTAAAGAGACATTGCAGGCATGGCAATCAATGTAACAAACCAATTAAGATTGTGAACAAAATGTTGTTGCGAGATGTCGGTACCAGTCCTAATGTAAAGAACAAAATGTTGTTGCAAGATGTCGGGAATAGAGTGTTCCCAAAAGTAGCAAGCGAGCGAATTCGGGAGGGTAAAAGCGCTGATCCTGATGCCCTGCCCCAGATGTCCCCACAAGTTATAGGCCAGCGACCTCAGGAGGGTGAAGGCACTGATCCTGATACCCTGCCCCAGGTCTATCCCACGCTGCAGACACCCGATGGCACTATTCACCACGGACCTGGAAACGAAAATGGCGCCAATACGCGCAGTCGGCCGCCGTTACCCACCACCCGGGTGGAGACGGTGCAGCCCCCAGACCCAGTCGTTACCTCGGCCATGTCCGGGAGTGAAAGGTCAGAACCAACAAGTTCCCCAAACGGGACCTGGAACAGCCAGGTTCCCAACACCATTAGGGAGCAGGCAGAAGATTCTGCAGCCCTCAAAGGAGGACAGGGAGGTCACACACATTTGTGGCTCTGCCCACAATTAGGCAACGGCAAAGGCTTTGAGTCCTGGCTAGGTGAGCGAACCAAGCCCACCCCGCTAGCAGGGGGCGCAGAGCCGCCATCAGACAACTAGGACCCAATCCGGTTGCTCTGGAACCTGCGTCCTCGCATACCTGTACTGCTACCTCAGTATTTACCATGGCTGAACCATGAATGCAATCTACCCAATCCTGGCGCACGACTGTAAAACGTAACGAATGTAAGTCACTGAACCAAGGTGTAACTTCCTTTCTTTGTACTTGCACTGTGTCTGAACCTTTATGTTAATGTAATGAGCCTGCTGCATGACCTTGCTGTGAGGATGGGCGGGGTGGGGGGGGGTTGTTGTGGAAATGGATGTATGTAGCCATGGACACACACATGGATCACACCCAGAACCCACTGGAACCTCCACTGCATCATCGAACCATCCAAACTGGTAACCACTACCCAACGTTGTGGCAAAAGGACTTGGGGGTTAACAGGTAGAGAGCCAAGCCAAAGCACAGCCAAGGTGCAAGGGCTAATGGCACTTAAGTCTGGGGAGAGCTAAGCCAGAGCACATAGTGCAAAGGTAATCGGCACAAAGGACTTGGGGGAGAGTGATGTTGTATATGCAGACCACAGATATACTCTGTGTGTAGTCACTGTGTAGTTGCATAAGATGGAGACTTGTTACCTGATGTACAATCAATAAGGTTTTCACTGTGTATATACTATGCTGGCACCACTAGAGCGTGCAACTGGTGAAGACCGGGGTTTTCCTGTCCGTGGCAGAGGCTGTCCACCAGAGGGCACTGCGGTGGGAGACCTGAGGGTCACCTGCATAGGTGTGCAGGGCCCAGTATAAAAGGCTGCTCACCAAGCTTGTGCCTCACTCAGGAGTTACGAATAAAGGACCAAGGTCACTACAGTTGGAGTACAACACATTGCCTTGTGGAGTCATTCATAAGTGCATTGCAGACATAACAAGAGAGGCGATGCAGACTTTGTAATGAGGGAGGGAGAGTATGAAATATTAGACGAGATAAACATAGTGAGAGAGGAAGTCTTAAGGGGCTTAGCAGCTTTGAAAGTGGATAAATCCCCAGGCCCGGATGAAATGTATCCCAGGCTGTTAAGAGAAGCAAAAGAGGAAATAGCAGGAGCTCTGACTATCATTTTCCAGTCTTCTCTAGCTACAGGTGTGGTGCCAGAGGATTGGAGGACTGCTAATGTTGTACCTTTGTTTAAGAAGGGAGAAAGGGATAGACCGAGTAAGTACAGGCCAGTCAGCCTAACCTCAGTGGTGGGAAAATTATTGGATAAAATCCTGATTGACAAGATAAATCTACATTTGGAAAGACACGGATTAATCAAGGCCAGTCAGCACGGATTTGTTAAGGGAAACTCGTGAATGACTAACTTGATTGAATTTTTCGAGGAGGTAACCAGGAGGGTCGATGAGGGCAGTGCATATGATATAGTGTATATGGATTTTAGCAAAGCTTTTGGTAAGGTCCCACATGGCAGGCTGGTCATGAAAGTAAAAGCCCATGAGATCCAGGGCAAAGTGGCAAGTTGGATCCAAAATTGGCTCAGTGGCAGGAAGCAAAGGGTAATGGTTGATGGATGTTTTTGTAACTGGAAGGATGTTTCCAGTGGTGTTCCGCAGGGCTCAGTGCTGGATCCCTTGCTTTTTGTGGTATATATCAATGATCTAGACTTGAATATAGGGAGTATGATTAAGAAGTTTGCAGATGATACTAAAATTGGCTGTTCGGTTGATAATGAAGAAGAAAGCTGCGGATTGCAGGAAGATATCAATGTACTGGTCAGGTGGGCAGAACAGTGGCAAATGGAATTCAATCTGGATAAGTGTGAGCTAATGCATTTGGGGAGGGCTAACAAGGAAAGGGAATACACATTAAATGGTAGGACTCTGAAAAGTATAGAGGAACAAAGGGACCTTGGAATGCAGGTCCACAGATCCCTAAAGGTAGCAGGCCAGGTGGATAAGGTGGTTAAGAAGGCAGATGGAATACTTGCCTTTATTAGTCGAGGCATGGAATACAAGAGCAAGGAGGTTATGCTTGAACTGTATAAAACACTGGCTAGGCTGCAACACTGGTTAGGCTGCGTGCAGTTCTGGTCACCACATTACAGGAAGGACGTGATTGCACTGGAAAGGGTACAGAGGAGATTTACAAGAATGTTGCCTGGACTGGAGAATTTTGGCTATGAGGAAAGATTGGAGATGCTGGGTCCGTTTTCTTTGGAACAGAGGAGGCCGAGGAGATACCTGATTGAGGTGTATAAAATTATGAAGGGCCTGGATAGAGTGGATAGGAAGGACCTATTTCCCTTGGCAGAGGGGTCAACAATCAGGAGGCATAGATTTCAAGTAATCGGTAGGAGGTTTAAAGGAGACATGAGGAGAAATTTCTTCACCCAGAGGGTAGTGGGGGTCTGGAACTCACTGCCTGAAAGGGTGGTAGAGGCAGAAACCCTCACCGCAATTAAAAAATACTTATGTGCACTTGGCCACAACCTACAGGGCTGCGGACCTAGAGCTGGAAAGTGGGATTAGGCTGGGCAGCTCTTCGTCGGCCGGCGCAGACACGATGGGCGGAAATGGCCTCCTTCCATGCTGTAAATTTCTATGATTCTATGATTCAATTTGCTTGACATTTTCCATAAAACACACAAAGCAGAACATTGCTGCAGAAGCAAATTCTTAAGTCACAAAACTGCTCACCACTTCAATGTGATTATGTCCTTACTATACAGTACAAATGCACACGAGGCCCATACTGGAGAGAAGGTTACTCTGTGATCAGTAACCTTTATTAGCCAGCACTGAAGAGGAGAAGATGGGTGGACCTTCCCCTTTTATGCCTGAAAGTCCAGGTTAGGAGTGTCTCCCACAAGTTCACCCCCTTGTGGTCAATGTTCTCACGGTGTAGAACTTAGGTCAGTTTATACATGGATTACAATGACAGTTGAATACATGACATCACCTCCCCCGCAAAGTCTTATTGGGATCACAGGTTAAGTCCTCTGGTGGTTTACGCTCCCTTGTAGAGCGCCTGAGTTGGGGCTCCGGTTGTTGGGCGCTGGCCTGAGTGTCTGCTGTTTGTGGTGCCTCAGGCTTGTCCGGACTGCCCACAGTGACTGGGCTCTCCTCCACTTGGTTCCGGTGTTCGGTCACCTCTGTGGTGGAGTAAACTCTACGTCGTGTTCTTCCTCTGCTTCTTCAATGGGGTTGCTGAACCTCCTTTTCGTTTGATCCATATGTTTGCGGCAGATTTGTCCATTGGTTAGTTTAACTACCAGAATCCTATTCCCCTCTTTGGCAATCACAATGCCTGTGAGCCAATTGGGCCCTGCAGCATAGTTGAGGACAAAGACAGGGTCATTGACATCAATACATCACGCCCTCGCATTCCCGTCATGGCTAGTGGGAGCCCGCTGAGTGCATCGGCGCAGTTTTCAGCTCCCGGTCTGTGCCGAATTGTATAGTCATAGGCGGCTAACGTGAGTGCCCACCTCTGTATGCGGGCCGACGCATTTGCATTTATGGCTTTGTTGTCGGCCATAAGGGATGTTAGGGGCTTGTGATCTGTCTCCAGCTCAAATTCCCTGCCCAACAGGTACTGGTGCATTTTTTTTACATGCAAGCGCTTCCTTTTCTACCATCTTTCTGCCTGGGACAGACTTCTGGAGGCATAAGCTACCGGCTGTAACTGACCCTTGGCATTAACATGCTGCAACACACACCCGACCCCATAGGATGACACATCGCATGTTAAAACAAGTTTCTTATATGGGTCATATTAGCGTTAACAGATTGTTGGAGCATAATAAATTGCATGCTCTATCAAAAGCCCTTTCCTAGCTGTTCCCCCAGACCCATTCACGACCTTTGCGTAGGAGCACGTGTAGCTGCTCTAACAGCGTGCTCAATTTTGGAAGAAAGTTACCAAAATAGTTCAGGAGCCCCAGGAACGAACGCAGCTCTGTCGTGTTACGGGGTCTGGGTGCTCTCTGGATCGCTTCTGTTTTAGACTCAGTAGGTCTGATCCCGTCTGCTGCTACCCTCATCCCCAGGAATTCTACCTCTGGAGCTAGGAAGACGCACTTCGCCTTTTTCAGTCGCAGACCTACCCGGTCCAGTCTGTGTTGCACCTCCTCCAGGTTGTGGAGGTGTTCTTTAGTATCGTAACCCGTGATGAGGATGTCATCCTGAAAAACCACCGTCCCTGGAATCGACTTGAGGAGGCTTTCCATGTTTCGTTGAAAGATCGCGGCGGCCGAGCGAATCCCGAACGGACATCTGTTGTACTCAACCAACCCCTTGTGTGTCGTGATGGTGGTCAGCTTCTTCGACTCACTCGCCAGCTCCTGGGTCATGTAAGCTGAGGTCAGGTCCAATTTTGAAAAAAGTTTGCCACCGGATAGCGTCGCAAAGAGATCCTCCGCTCTCGGTAGCGGGTACTGGTCTTGGAGTGACACCCGATTGATGGTGGCCTTGTAATCACCACATATCCTGACCGACCCATCCGCCTTGAGCACCGGCACAATCGGGCTCGCCCAGTCACTGAATTCGACTGGCGAGATGATGCCTTCCCTCAGCAGTCGGTCCAATTCGCCTTCTATCTTTTCCCGCATCATGTACGGCACCGCTCTGGCCTTGTGGTGTACTGGCTTGGTGTCCGGGTTTATGTGAATCACTACCTTGGTCCCCATGAAAGTGCCAATGCCGGGTTGAAATAGTGAGTCAAATTTGTCCAGGACCTGTGAGTATGATATTCGCTTCACAGAAGAAATTGCATTGACATCGTCCCATTTCCAGTTCATGACAGCAAGCCAACTCCTCCCCAGCAGTGCGGGACCGTTCCCCGGGACAAGCTAGAGTGGCAACCTGTTCTCCGAATCTTTGTGGGTCACGACTACCGTGGAGCTGCCTAGCACCGGAATGATCTCCTTTGTATATGTCCGTAGCTGTGCGTCAAGGCCTCCTGGCCTTGGACGCCCACAACTTGTCGAACTGTTTGATACTCATCAGGGACTGGCTGGCCCCTGTGTCTAGCTCCATTGATACTGGGATGCCATTAAGGAGCACTTTCATCATTATCGGTGGCGTCCTGGTGTATGAACTGTATATGTGCTCCACATGAACTCACTGAACTTCAGCTTCCAGCGATTTCCCCCAGTGTCCATTTGGCCTCGTAGGGCTTTCATTGGGCCTGTCCTCCTCGTACATCAACCTGGCTGCAGGCTTCCTGCACATACGCGCCAAGTGACCGCTGACGTTGCAGTTTCTGCAGGTATATTGCTGATACCTGCAAGCTCTGGCTGAGTGTTTGCCTCCACACCGCCAACATGAGCCGTTGTTGGAAACAAAAGGTCCATTACCAGTCGATCGTCTCTGACTGTCTCTGTAACTGTCCTTAAACGCACCATTAACAGGTGTTGATGGCCCCATTACTGGCCGCATTGTCCGTTGCGATGGCATGAATCACCGTTCAGCTAGCCATTGTCTCTGTTGAATTCCCCCTTTGGGTTCGACTACATGCTGGGTCATGTCCGATTGCCACTGTCTGCCTGGAGAACTGTGTGCTGCGTTAACAATGTTGACTCCCTGTCCATTTGCTGCATTTAAACCAAGATTTTTGTCAAACATCATTCTGGTCTCTTCCTCCCCTGAGATAAATGTCTGGGCCATCAAAGCCGCCGCTTCCAAGGTCAAGTCTTTGGTCTCAATCAGTTTCCTGAAAACCCCAGCGTGCCCGATACCCTCAATAAAAAAGTCTCGCAGCATCTCCGCTCTGCATGCATCTGGGAACTTACATAGGCTCGCCAGTCGCCGGAGATCTGCCACGAAGTCTGGAACGCTTTGCCCTTCTCGCCGCCGGTGCGTGTAAAACCGGTGTCTCGCCATGTGCATGCTGCTCGCCGGTTTAAAGTGTTCCCCGATCAACTTACTGAGCTCTTCAAAAGTCTTGTCCGCCGGCTTCTCTGGCGCTAGAAGGTCCTTCATCAGGGAGTACATCCTGGATCCACAAACCGTCAGGAGATGAGCCTTGCGTTTGTCGGCCGAATCCTGTCCCAGCCATTCCTTAGTGACGAAACTTTGCTGTAGTCTCTCAATAAAATCGTCCCAATCATCACCAACACAGTACCTCTCGTCTGTGCTGCTAGTGGCCATGCTCGTGTGGTTTAAATCCCAGCTTCTCATCGCCAATGATATGTCCTTACTATACAGTACAAATTCACACGAGGCCCATACTAGAGAGAAGGTCACTCTGTGAACAGTAACCTTTATTAGCCAGCACTGAAGTGGAGAAGATGGGTGGAGCTTCCCCTTTTATGCCTGAAAGTGCAGGTTAGGAGTGTCTCCCACAAGTTCGCCCCTTGTGGTCAGTGTTCTCACGGTGTACAACTTATACATGGGTTACAATGACAGTTAAATACATGAGACAATGTATTTTACTTCAGGTTTTAATCCTTTCAGGAAGTGAAAGATGAGTTTTCTTCTGATCAATCTTTGTGTTGGGAGATGGAATGTATCTTCATGCCTTTTGGACCCAGTGTCAAGTATCCGCAGGTCAAGTACGGCACAAGGTAAATGCAGGGCCAAGTTTCAAGTTAGGGACAGCGCAGTTTCTAGCAGCCTTTTAAAGAGCGGTGTGTCCTTTCCACCTACCTCCCCAGCTTTCAACCCTCTTTCCCCTCGAGTAAGAATGATCATTTTGCATAAATTGGCACAATGGTGCACATGCCTGCTGCTAACTGAGATGGGAGTGTTTGAAGATCAGGCCCTCAAATCTACCACCAAGTTCATGGTCTACAGAGCTGTAGTGATACCCACCCTCTTGTATGGCTCAGAGACATGGACCATGTACAGCAGACACCTCAAGTCGCTGGAGAAATACCACCAACGATGTCTCTGCAAGATCCTACAAATCCCCTGGGAGGACAGATGCAACAACGTTAGTGTCCTCGACCAGGCCAACATCCCCAGCATTGAAGCACTGACCACACTTGATCAGCTCCGCTGGGCAGGCCACATTGTTCGCATGCCAGACACGAGACTCCCAAAGCACGCGCTCTACTCGGAACTCCTTCATGGCAAATGAGCCAAAGGTGGGCAGAAGAAACGTTACAAGGACACCTCAAAGCCTCCCTGATAAAGTGCAACATTCCCACTGACACCTGGGAGCCCCTGGCCAAAGACCGCCCTAAGTGGAGTAAGTGCATCCGGGAGGGCGCTGAGCACTTCGAGTCCCATCGCCGAGAGCATGCAGAAATCAAACGCAGGCAGCAGAAAGAGCGTGCGGCAAACCAGTCCCACCCAACCTTTCCCTCAACGACTATCTGTCCCACCTGTGACAGGGACTGTGGTTCTCGTATTGGACTGTTCAGCCACCTAAGGACTCATTTTTAGAGTGGAAGCAAGTCTTCCTCGATTCTGAGGGACTGCCTATGATAGTGATGGGAGTGCAGCAGCCTTGTGAGAGAGCAAACTTAAGGGAGAGAACGTAAGAGAGAGAACGAATGAGAGAGAGGGAGAATGAGAGAGAGAATGAGAGAGAGAATGAGAGAGGGTGAACAATAAAGCTTGAGAGAGAAAGAACGAGAGAAAACGAGCGAGAGAAAATGAGAGAGAGAACGAGAGAGAGAGGATGAAAGAGAGAAAGAGAACAAGAGAGAGATAGAACATAGAAACATAGAAACATAGAAAATAGGTGCACGAGTAGGCCATTCGGCCCTTCAAGCCTGCACCACCATTCAATATGATCATGGCTGATTATGCATTTAAGTACTCCATTCCTGCTTTCTCTCCATACCCCTTGATCCCTTTAGCCGTAAGGGCCACATCTAACTCCTTTTTGAATATATCTAATGAACTAGCCTCACCAACTGTAGTAAGACCTCCCTGCTCCTATAATCAAATCCTCTCGCTATGAAGGCCAGCATGCCATTTGCCTTCTTCACCGCCTGCTGTACCTGTATGCCAACTTTCAATGACTGATGTACCATGACACCCAGGTCTCGTTGCACCTCCCCTTTTACTAATCTGTCACCATTCAGATAAAGTGGATAACCTCACATTTATCTGCATTATACCACATCTGTCATGTATTTGCCCACGCACCTAACCTGTCCAAGTCACCCTGCAGCCTCTTAGTATCCTCCTCACAGCTCACACTGCCACCCAGCTTAGTGTCATCTGCAAACTTGGAGATATTACATTCAATTCCTTCATCTAAATCATTAATGTATATTGTAAATAGCTGGGGTCCCAGCACTGAACCTTGCGATACCCCACTAGTCACTGCCTATCATTCTGAAAAGGACCCGTTTATTCCTACTCTTTGCTTCCTGTCTGCCAACCAGTTCTCTATCCACGTCAATACATTACCATGTGCTTTAATTTTGCACACTAATCTCTTGTGTGGGATCATGTCAAAAAGTTTTGAAATTCTAAATAGACCACATTCACTGGCTCCCCCTTGTCCACTCCACTATTTACATCCTCAAAAAATTCTGGAAGATTTGTCAAGTATGATTTCCCTTTCATAAATCCATGCTGAATTGGAACGATCCTGTCACTGCTTCCAAATGCGCTGCTATTACATCTTTAATAATTGATTCCAACATTTTCCCCACCACCGATGTTAGGCTGACTGGTCTATAATTCCCTGTTTTCTCTCTCCATCCTTTTTTAAAAGGTGGTGTCACATTAGCTGCCCTCCAGTCCATAGGAACTGATCCAGAGTCTATAGAATGTTGGAGAACGACCACCAATGCATCCACTATTTCTAGGGCCACTTCCTTAAGTACTCTGGGATGCAGACTATCAGGCCCTGGGGATTTATCGGCCTTCAATCCCATCAATTTCCCTAACACAATTTGCTGACTAATAAGGATTTCCTTTAGTTCCTCTCTCTCGGTCCCTTAGTATTTCCGGAAGGTTATTTGTGTCTTCCTTAGTGAAGTATTTGTTCAATTGGTCTGCCATTTCTTTGTTCCCCATTATAAATTCACCTGATTCTGACTGTAAGGGACCTACATTTGTCTTCACTAATCTTTTTCTCTTCACATATCTGTAGAAGCTTTTGCAGTCAGTTTTTATGTTCCCTGCAAGCTTACTCTCAAGTTCCCCCTCCTAATTAAACCCTTTGTCCTCCTCTGCTGAATTCTAAATTTCTCCCAGTCCTCAGGTTTGCTGCTATTTTTGGCCAATTTATATGCCTCTTCCTTGGATTTAACACTATCCCTAATTTCCCTTGTAAGCCACGGTTGAGCCACCTTCACCGTTTTATTTTTATTCCAGACAGGAATGCACAATTGTTGAAGTTCATCCATGTGATCTTTAAATGTCTGCCATTGCCTATCCACTGTCAACCCTTTAAGTATCATTCGCCAGTCTATCCTAGCCAATTCACGTCTCATACCGTCGAAGTTACCTTTCTTTAAGTTCAGGACCCTAGTCTCTGAATTAACTGCGTCACTCTCCATCTTAATGAAGAACTCTACCATATTATGGTCTCTCTTCCCCAAGGGGCCTCGCACAACAAGATTGATAATTAATCCTCTCTCATTACACAACACCCAGTGTAGGATGGCCAGCTCTCTTGTTGGTTCCTCGACATATTGGTCTCGAAAACCATCCCTTATACACTCCAGGAAATCCTCCTCCACCGTATTGCTACCGGTCTGTTTAGCCCAATCTATATGTGGATTAAAGTCACCCATATTGACTGCTGTACCTTTATTGCACACATCCCTAATTTCCTGTTTGATGCCATCCCCAACCTCACTATGACTGTTTGGTGATCTGTACACAACTCCCACTCGCGTTTTCTGCCCTTTGGTGTTCTGCAGCTCTACCCATACAGATTCCACCTCATCCACACTAATGTCCTTCCTTACTATTGCGTTAATATCCTCTTTCACCAGCAACGCCAACCCACCAACTTTTCCTTTCAGTCTATCTTTCCTGAATATTGAATACCCAGCCTTGGTCACCCTGGAGCCATGTCTCCGTAATCCCAATTATATCATAATCGTTAACAGCTATCTGCGCAGTTATTTCATCCACCTTATTACGAATGCTCCTCGCGTTGAAACACAGAGCCTTCAGGCTTGGTTTTTTAACACTCTTTGTCCTTTTAGAATTATGTTGTAATGTGGCCCTTTTTGATTTTTGCCTTTAGTTTTTCTGCCCTCCGCATTTACTTTTCTCCTTTATACATTTTGTTTCTGACCACATTTTTCTTTCATCTATTTCCCTGCATAGGTTCCCATCCCTCTATGTTTCTATGTTTCTATGATTCACAGCCAGGATACTTTTAGCTCCACAAGCTACCCAGGAGCGATTGGCATTTAGCACAATGTTGAAATTATTTATTGCATGAGGAGTGCGTCTGTATGGCAGTTTTGAAGACGAGCAAGTTTTCATCTTTCCAACAGGACTGGGTAACATTCCTGCCAATAAAGAATTGGAGGGGCCAGTTTTTCCTGGGATATGCACAGGGGGAGCAGCTATCCACCAGAAACAAAGGTCATGAAAAAGAGGACAGAGACCTGTAGCACTGGCTCTCTGCCCCTTTTTATTTGTACTGCTGCCTGCTTGTCCTCACTAGCCTGTACATTAAACTATCCACATGGACCAGCTCCAGTAGTGTAGCTGGGAAGTGAAGGTTGGCTGAGCACCGACAAATGGAACACAGACAAGGAACAAATGTATCAGGTCACAGCAAATCATTTCAACTGCTATAACCAACCACCTTTAACATGGTCAATCATTTCAATCGGCCAATCGTTTCAATCGGCCAATCGTTTCAATCGGCCAAGTGTTTCAATCGGCCAATCGTTTCAATCGGCCAATCGTTTCAATCCGCCAATCGGCCAATCGTTTCAACTGGCCAATGTTTCAATCGGCCAATCGTTTCAATCGGCCAATTCTATCAATCGGCCAATCGTTTCAATTGGTCAAGTGTTTCAATCGGCCAATCGTTTCAATCGGCCAATCATTTCAATCGGCCAATCGTTTCAATCGGCCAAGTGTTTCAATTGGCCAATCGATTCATTCGGCCAATCGTTTCAATCGGCCAAGTGTTTCGATCGGCCAATCGTTTCAATCGGACAATCGTTTCAATCGGCCAAGTGTTTCGATCGGCCAATCGTTTCAATCGGACAATCGTTTCAATCGGCCAATCGTTTCAATCGGCCAAGTGTTTCAATCGCCCAATCGTTTCAATCGGCCAATCGTTTCAATCGGCCAATCTGTTCAATCAACGAAGTGTTTCAGTTGGCCAATTGTTTCAATCGGCCAAGTGTATCAATCGGCCAATCATTTCAATTGGGCAATCATTCATTTCAATCGGCCAAGTGTTTAAATCGGACAATTGTTTCAACCGTCCACTCGTTTCAATCGGCCAATCGTTTCAATCGGCCAAGTGTTTCAATCGGCCAATCGTTTCAATCGGTCAATCGTTTCAGTCGGCCAAATGTTTAAATCGGCCAAGTGTTTCAATCGGCCAATCGTTTCAATCGGCCAAGTGTTTCAATCGGCCAATTGTTTCAATCGGCCAAGTGTTTAAATCAGCCAATCGTTTCAATCGGCCAAGTGTTTCAATCGGCCTATCGTTTCAATCAGCCAATCATTTCAATCGGCCAAGTGTTTCAATCGGCCTATCGTTTCAATCGGTCAATCGTTTCAGTTGGCCAAGTGTTTCAATCGGCCAATCGTTTCAATCGGCCAAGTGTTTCAATCGGCCAATCGTTTCAATCGGCCAAGTGTTTCAATCGGCCAATCGTTTCAATCGGCCAAGTGTTTAAATCAGCCATCGTTTCAATCGGCCAAGTGTTTCAATCGGCCTATCGTTTCAATCAGCCAATCATTTCAATCGGCCAATTGTTTCAATCGGCCTATCGTTTCAATCGGTCAATCGTTTCAGTCGGCCAAATGTTTAAATCGGCCAAGTGTTTCAATCGGCCAATCGTTTCAATCGGCAAGTGTTTCAATCGGCCTATCGTTTCAATCAGCCAATCATTTCAATCGGCCAAGTGTTTCAATCGGCCAATCATTTCAATCGACCAATCGTTTCAATTGGCCAATCATTTCAATTGGACAATCATTTCAATCGGCCAAGTGTTACAATCGGCCAATCGTTTCAATCAGGCAAGCGTTTCAATCGGCCAATCATTTCAATTGGCCAATCGTTTCAATCAACTAAGTGTTTCAATCGGCCAATCGTTTCAATCAGACAATCGTTTCAATCAGCCAATCGTTTCAATCGGCCAAATGTTAAAATCGGCCAAGTGTTATAATCGGCCAATCGTTCCAATCAGGCAAGGGTTTCAATCGGCCAATCATTTCAATTGGCCAATCATTTCAATCAACTAAGTGTTTCAATCGGCCAATCATTTCAATCAGACAATCGTTTCAATCAGCCAATCGTTTCAATCGGCCAATCGTTTCAATCGGCCAAGTGTATCAATCGGGCAATCGTTTCAATTGGCCAATCGTTTCAATCGGCCAATTGTTTCAATCGGCCAATCGTTTCAATCGGTCAATCGTTTCAGTCGGCCAAATGTTTAAATCGGCCAAGTGTTTCAATCGGCCAATCGTTTCAATCGGCCAAGTGTTTCAATCGGCCAATTGTTTCAATCGGCCAAGTGTTTAAATCAGCCAATCGTTTCAATCGGCCAAGTGTTTCAATCGGCCTATCGTTTCAATCAGCCAATCATTTCAATCGGCCAAGTGTTTCAATCGGCCTATCGTTTCAATCGGTCAATCGTTTCAGTTGGCCAAGTGTTTCAATCGGCCAATCGTTTCAATCGGCCAAGTGTTTCAATCGGCCAATCGTTTCAATCGGCCAAGTGTTTAAATCAGCCATCGTTTCAATCGGCCAAGTGTTTCAATCGGCCTATCGTTTCAATCAGCCAATCATTTCAATCGGCCAATTGTTTCAATCGGCCTATCGTTTCAATCGGTCAATCGTTTCAGTCGGCCAAATGTTTAAATCGGCCAAGTGTTTCAATCGGCCAATCGTTTCAATCGGCAAGTGTTTCAATCGGCCTATCATTTCAATCAGCCAATCATTTCAATCGGCCAAGTGTTTCAATCGGCCAATCATTTCAATCGACCAATCGTTTCAATTGGCCAATCATTTCAATTGGACAATCATTTCAATCGGCCAAGTGTTACAATCGGCCAATCGTTTCAATCAGGCAAGCGTTTCAATCGGCCAATCATTTCAATTGGCCAATCGTTTCAATCAACTAAGTGTTTCAATCGGCCAATCGTTTCAATCAGACAATCGTTTCAATCAGCCAATCGTTTCAATCGGCCAAATGTTAAAATCGGCCAAGTGTTATAATCGGCCAATCGTTCCAATCAGGCAAGGGTTTCAATCGGCCAATCATTTCAATTGGCCAATCATTTCAATCAACTAAGTGTTTCAATCGGCCAATCATTTCAATCAGACAATCGTTTCAATCAGCCAATCGTTTCAATCGGCCAATCGTTTCAATCGGCCAAGTGTATCAATCGGGCAATCGTTTCAATTGGCCAATCGTTTCAATCGGCCAATTGTTTCAATCAACGAAGTGTTTCAGTCGGCCAATCGTTTCAATCGGCCAAGTGTTTCAATCGGCCAAGTGTTTCAATCGCCCAATCGTTTCAATCGGCCAATCGTTTCAATCGGCCAGTCGTTTCAATCGGCCAAGTGTATCAATCGGCCAATCGTTTCAATCGGACAATCGTTTCAATCAGCCAGTCGTTTCAATCGGACAATTGTTTCAATCAGACAATCGTTTCAATCAGCCAATCATTTCAATTGGCCAATCGTTTCAATCGGCCAAGTGTTTCAATCGGCCAATCATTTCAGTCGGCCAATCGTTTCAATCGTCCAAGTGTTTCAATCGTCCAAGTGTTTCAATCGGCCAATCGTTTCAATCGGCCAATCGTTTCAATCGGCCAAGTGTTTCAATCGGACTATCGTTTCAATCGGACAATCGTTTCAATCAGCCAATCGTTTCAATCGGCCAATCGTTTCAATTGGCCAATCGTTTCAATTGGCCAATCGTTTCAATCGGCCAAGAGTTTCAATCGGCCAACCGTTTCAATCAGGCAAGTGTTTCAATCGGCCAATCGTTTCAATCGGAAATTGTTTCAATCGGCCAATCGTTTCAATCGGTCAATCGTTTCAGCCGGCCAAATGTTTAAATCGGCCAAGTGTTTCAATCGGCTAAACGTTTCAATCGGCCAAGTGTTTCAATCGGCCAATCGTTTCAATCGGCCAAGTGTTTAAATCAGCCATCGTTTCAATTGGCCAAGTGTTTCAATCGGCCTATCGTTTCAATCGGTAAATCGTTTCAGTCGGCCAAATGTTTAAATCGGCCAAGTGTTTCAATCGGCCAATCGTTTCAATCGGCCAAGTGTTTCAATCGGCCTATCGTTTCAATCAGCCAATCATTTCAATCGGCCAAGTGTTTCAATCAGCCTATCGTTTCAATCGGGCAAGTGTTTCAATCGGCCAATCGTTTCAATCAGCCAATCATTTCAATCGGCCAATTGTTTCAATCGGCCTATCGTTTCAATCGGTCAATCGTTTCAGTCGGCCAAATGTTTAAATCGGCCAAGTGTTTCAATCGGCCAATCGTTTCAATCGGCAAGTGTTTCAATCGGCCTATCGTTTCAATCAGCCAATCATTTCAATCGGCCAAGTGTTTCAATCGGCCAATCATTTCAATCGACCAATCGTTTCAATTGGCCAATCATTTCAATTGGACAATCATTTCAATCGGCCAAGTGTTACAATCGGCCAATCGTTTCAATCAGGCAAGCGTTTCAATCGGCCAATCATTTCAATTGGCCAATCGTTTCAATCAACTAAGTGTTTCAATCGGCCAATCGTTTCAATCAGACAATCGTTTCAATCAGCCAATCGTTTCAATCGGCCAAATGTTAAAATCGGCCAAGTGTTATAATCGGCCAATCGTTCCAATCAGGCAAGGGTTTCAATCGGCCAATCATTTCAATTGGCCAATCATTTCAATCAACTAAGTGTTTCAATCGGCCAATCATTTCAATCAGACAATCGTTTCAATCAGCCAATCGTTTCAATCGGCCAATCGTTTCAATCGGCCAAGTGTATCAATCGGGCAATCGTTTCAATTGGCCAATCGTTTCAATCGGCCAATTGTTTCAATCGGCCAATCGTTTCAATCGGTCAATCGTTTCAGTCGGCCAAATGTTTAAATCGGCCAAGTGTTTCAATCGGCCAATCGTTTCAATCGGCCAAGTGTTTCAATCGGCCAATTGTTTCAATCGGCCAAGTGTTTAAATCAGCCAATCGTTTCAATCGGCCAAGTGTTTCAATCGGCCTATCGTTTCAATCAGCCAATCATTTCAATCGGCCAAGTGTTTCAATCGGCCTATCGTTTCAATCGGTCAATCGTTTCAGTTGGCCAAGTGTTTCAATCGGCCAATCGTTTCAATCGGCCAAGTGTTTCAATCGGCCAATCGTTTCAATCGGCCAAGTGTTTCAATCGGCCAATCGTTTCAATCGGCCAAGTGTTTAAATCAGCCATCGTTTCAATCGGCCAAGTGTTTCAATCGGCCTATCGTTTCAATCAGCCAATCATTTCAATCGGCCAATTGTTTCAATCGGCCTATCGTTTCAATCGGTCAATCGTTTCAGTCGGCCAAATGTTTAAATCGGCCAAGTGTTTCAATCGGCCAATCGTTTCAATCGGCAAGTGTTTCAATCGGCCTATCATTTCAATCAGCCAATCATTTCAATCGGCCAAGTGTTTCAATCGGCCAATCATTTCAATCGACCAATCGTTTCAATTGGCCAATCATTTCAATTGGACAATCATTTCAATCGGCCAAGTGTTACAATCGGCCAATCGTTTCAATCAGGCAAGCGTTTCAATCGGCCAATCATTTCAATTGGCCAATCGTTTCAATCAACTAAGTGTTTCAATCGGCCAATCGTTTCAATCAGACAATCGTTTCAATCAGCCAATCGTTTCAATTTGCCAAATGTTAAAATCGGCCAAGTGTTATAATCGGCCAATCGTTCCAATCAGGCAAGGGTTTCAATCGGCCAATCATTTCAATTGGCCAATCATTTCAATCAACTAAGTGTTTCAATCGGCCAATCATTTCAATCAGACAATCGTTTCAATCAGCCAATCGTTTCAATCGGCCAATCGTTTCAATCGGCCAAGTGTATCAATCGGGCAATCGTTTCAATTGGCCAATCGTTTCAATCGGCCAATTGTTTCAATCAACGAAGTGTTTCAGTCGGCCAATCGTTTCAATCGGCCAAGTGTTTCAATCGGCCAAGTGTTTCAATCGCCCAATCGTTTCAATCGGCCAATCGTTTCAATCGGCCAGTCGTTTCAATCGGCCAAGTGTATCAATCGGCCAATCGTTTCAATCGGACAATCGTTTCAATCAGCCAGTCGTTTCAATCGGACAATTGTTTCAATCAGACAATCGTTTCAATCAGCCAATCATTTCAATTGGCCAATCGTTTCAATCGGCCAAGTGTTTCAATCGGCCAATCATTTCAGTCGGCCAATCGTTTCAATCGTCCAAGTGTTTCAATCGTCCAAGTGTTTCAATCGGCCAATCGTTTCAATCGGCCAATCGTTTCAATCGGCCAAGTGTTTCAATCGGACTATCGTTTCAATCGGACAATCGTTTCAATCAGCCAATCGTTTCAATCGGCCAATCGTTTCAATTGGCCAATCGTTTCAATTGGCCAATCGTTTCAATCGGCCAAGAGTTTCAATCGGCCAACCGTTTCAATCAGGCAAGTGTTTCAATCGGCCAATCGTTTCAATCGGAAATTGTTTCAATCGGCCAATCGTTTCAATCGGTCAATCGTTTCAGCCGGCCAAATGTTTAAATCGGCCAAGTGTTTCAATCGGCTAAACGTTTCAATCGGCCAAGTGTTTCAATCGGCCAATCGTTTCAATCGGCCAAGTGTTTAAATCAGCCATCGTTTCAATTGGCCAAGTGTTTCAATCGGCCTATCGTTTCAATCGGTAAATCGTTTCAGTCGGCCAAATGTTTAAATCGGCCAAGTGTTTCAATCGGCCAATCGTTTCAATCGGCCAAGTGTTTCAATCGGCCTATCGTTTCAATCAGCCAATCATTTCAATCGGCCAAGTGTTTCAATCAGCCTATCGTTTCAATCGGGCAAGTGTTTCAATCGGCCAATCGTTTCAATCAGCCAATCATTTCAATCGGCCAATTGTTTCAATCGGCCTATCGTTTCAATCGGTCAATCGTTTCAGTCGGCCAAATGTTTAAATCGGCCAAGTGTTTCAATCGGCCAATCGTTTCAATCGGCAAGTGTTTCAATCGGCCTATCGTTTCAATCAGCCAATCATTTCAATCGGCCAAGTGTTTCAATCGGCCAATCATTTCAATCGACCAATCGTTTCAATTGGCCAATCATTTCAATTGGACAATCATTTCAATCGGCCAAGTGTTACAATCGGCCAATCGTTTCAATCAGGCAAGCGTTTCAATCGGCCAATCATTTCAATTGGCCAATCGTTTCAATCAACTAAGTGTTTCAATCGGCCAATCGTTTCAATCAGACAATCGTTTCAATCAGCCAATCGTTTCAATCGGCCAAATGTTAAAATCGGCCAAGTGTTATAATCGGCCAATCGTTCCAATCAGGCAAGGGTTTCAATCGGCCAATCATTTCAATTGGCCAATCATTTCAATCAACTAAGTGTTTCAATCGGCCAATCATTTCAATCAGACAATCGTTTCAATCAGCCAATCGTTTCAATCGGCCAATCGTTTCAATCGGCCAAGTGTATCAATCGGGCAATCGTTTCAATTGGCCAATCGTTTCAATCGGCCAATTGTTTCAATCGGCCAATCGTTTCAATCGGTCAATCGTTTCAGTCGGCCAAATGTTTAAATCGGCCAAGTGTTTCAATCGGCCAATCGTTTCAATCGGCCAAGTGTTTCAATCGGCCAATTGTTTCAATCGGCCAAGTGTTTAAATCAGCCAATCGTTTCAATCGGCCAAGTGTTTCAATCGGCCTATCGTTTCAATCAGCCAATCATTTCAATCGGCCAAGTGTTTCAATCGGCCTATCGTTTCAATCGGTCAATCGTTTCAGTTGGCCAAGTGTTTCAATCGGCCAATCGTTTCAATCGGCCAAGTGTTTCAATCGGCCAATCGTTTCAATCGGCCAAGTGTTTCAATCGGCCAATCGTTTCAATCGGCCAAGTGTTTAAATCAGCCATCGTTTCAATCGGCCAAGTGTTTCAATCGGCCTATCGTTTCAATCAGCCAATCATTTCAATCGGCCAATTGTTTCAATCGGCCTATCGTTTCAATCGGTCAATCGTTTCAGTCGGCCAAATGTTTAAATCGGCCAAGTGTTTCAATCGGCCAATCGTTTCAATCGGCAAGTGTTTCAATCGGCCTATCATTTCAATCAGCCAATCATTTCAATCGGCCAAGTGTTTCAATCGGCCAATCATTTCAATCGACCAATCGTTTCAATTGGCCAATCATTTCAATTGGACAATCATTTCAATCGGCCAAGTGTTACAATCGGCCAATCGTTTCAATCAGGCAAGCGTTTCAATCGGCCAATCATTTCAATTGGCCAATCGTTTCAATCAACTAAGTGTTTCAATCGGCCAATCGTTTCAATCAGACAATCGTTTCAATCAGCCAATCGTTTCAATTTGCCAAATGTTAAAATCGGCCAAGTGTTATAATCGGCCAATCGTTCCAATCAGGCAAGGGTTTCAATCGGCCAATCATTTCAATTGGCCAATCATTTCAATCAACTAAGTGTTTCAATCGGCCAATCATTTCAATCAGACAATCGTTTCAATCAGCCAATCGTTTCAATCGGCCAATCGTTTCAATCGGCCAAGTGTATCAATCGGGCAATCGTTTCAATTGGCCAATCGTTTCAATCGGCCAATTGTTTCAATCAACGAAGTGTTTCAGTCGGCCAATCGTTTCAATCGGCCAAGTGTTTCAATCGGCCAAGTGTTTCAATCGCCCAATCGTTTCAATCGGCCAATCGTTTCAATCGGCCAGTCGTTTCAATCGGCCAAGTGTATCAATCGGCCAATCGTTTCAATCGGACAATCGTTTCAATCAGCCAGTCGTTTCAATCGGACAATTGTTTCAATCAGACAATCGTTTCAATCAGCCAATCATTTCAATTGGCCAATCGTTTCAATCGGCCAAGTGTTTCAATCGGCCAATCATTTCAGTCGGCCAATCGTTTCAATCGTCCAAGTGTTTCAATCGTCCAAGTGTTTCAATCGGCCAATCGTTTCAATCGGCCAATCGTTTCAATCGGCCAAGTGTTTCAATCGGACTATCGTTTCAATCGGACAATCGTTTCAATCAGCCAATCGTTTCAATCGGCCAATCGTTTCAATTGGCCAATCGTTTCAATTGGCCAATCGTTTCAATCGGCCAAGAGTTTCAATCGGCCAACCGTTTCAATCAGGCAAGTGTTTCAATCGGCCAATCGTTTCAATCGGAAATTGTTTCAATCGGCCAATCGTTTCAATCGGTCAATCGTTTCAGCCGGCCAAATGTTTAAATCGGCCAAGTGTTTCAATCGGCTAAACGTTTCAATCGGCCAAGTGTTTCAATCGGCCAATCGTTTCAATCGGCCAAGTGTTTAAATCAGCCATCGTTTCAATTGGCCAAGTGTTTCAATCGGCCTATCGTTTCAATCGGTAAATCGTTTCAGTCGGCCAAATGTTTAAATCGGCCAAGTGTTTCAATCGGCCAATCGTTTCAATCGGCCAAGTGTTTCAATCGGCCTATCGTTTCAATCAGCCAATCATTTCAATCGGCCAAGTGTTTCAATCAGCCTATCGTTTCAATCGGGCAAGTGTTTCAATCGGCCAATCGTTTCAATCGGCCAATCGTTGCAATCAGCCAATCGTATCAATTGGCCAATCATTTCAATCGGACAATCATTTCAATCGGCCAAGTGTTACAATCGGCCAATCGTTTCAATCAGGCAAGCGTTTCAACCTGCCAATCATTTCAATTGGCCAATCGTTTCAATCAAGTAAGTGTTTCAATCGGCCAATCGTTTCAATCAGACAATCGTTTCAATCAGCCAACCGTTTCAATCGGCCAATCGTTTCAATCGGCCAAATGTTTAAATCGGCCAAGTGTTATAATCGGCCAATCGTTCCAATCAGGCAAGGGTTTCAATCGGCCAATCATTTCAATTGGCCAATCGTTTCAATCAACTAAGTGTTTCAATCGGCCAATCGTTTCAATCAGACAATCGTTTCAATCAGCCAATCGTTTCAATCGGCCAATCGTTTCAATCGGCCAAGTGTATCAATCGGGCAATCGTTTCAATTGGCCAATCGTTTCAATCGGCCAAGTGTTTCAATCGGCCAGTCGTTTCAATCGGCCAAGTGTATCAATCGGCCAATCGTTTCAATCGGACAATCGTTTCAATCAGCCAGTCGTTTCAATCGGCCGAGTGTTTCAATCAGCCAATCGTTTCAATTGGACAAGTGTTTCAGTCGGCCAATCGTTTCAATCGGCCAAACGTTTCATTCGGACAAATGTTTCAATCGGCCAACTGTTTCAATCGGCCAATCGTTTCATTCAGCCAATTGGGTCAATCGGCCAATCATTTCAATCGACCAATCGTTTCAATCGGCCAATCGTTTCAATCGGCCAATCGTTTCATTCGGCCAAGTATTTCAATCGGTCAATCGTTTCAATCGGCCAAGTGTTTCAATCGGCCAATCGTTTCAATCGGCCAAGTGTTTCAATCAGCCAATCATTTCAATCAGACAAGTGTTTCAAACGGCCAAGTGTTTCAATCGGCCAATCATTTCAATCGGCCAAGTGTTTCAATCGGCCAATCGTTTCAATCGGCCAATCGTTTCATTCGGCCAAGTGTTTCAATCGGCCAATCGTTTCAATTGGCCAATCGTTTCAATCAGCCAATTGGGTCAATCGGCCAATCATTTCAATCGACCAATCGTTTCAATCGGCCAATCGTTTCAATCGGCCAATCGTTTCATTCGGCCAAGTATTTCAATCGGTCAATCGTTTCAATCGGCCAAGTGTTTCAATCGGCCAATCGTTTCAATCGGACAAGTGTTTCAATCGGTCAATCGTTTAAATCGGCCAATCGTTTCAATCGGTCAATCGTTTCATTCGGCCAAGTGTTTCAATCGGCAAATCATTTCAATCGGCCAAGTGTTTCAATCAGCCAATCATTTCAATCAGACAAGTGTTTCAGTTGGCCAAGTGTTTCAATCGGCCAATCGTTTCAATCGGCCAAGTGTTTCAATCGGCCAATCGTTTCAATCGGCCAAGTGTTTCAATCGGCCAATCGTTTCAATCGGCCAAGTGTTTAAATCAGCCATCGTTTCAATCGGCCAAGTGTTTCAATCGGCCTATCGTTTCAATCAGCCAATCATTTCAATCGGCCAATTGTTTCAATCGGCCTATCGTTTCAATCGGTCAATCGTTTCAGTCGGCCAAATGTTTAAATCGGCCAAGTGTTTCAATCGGCCAATCGTTTCAATCGGCCAAGTGTTTCAATCGGCCTATCGTTTCAATCAGCCAATCATTTCAATCGGCCAAGTGTTTCAATCGGCCAATCATTTCAATCGACCAATCGTTTCAATTGGCCAATCATTTCAATTGGACAATCATTTCAATCGGCCAAGTGTTACAATCGGCCAATCGTTTCAATCAGGCAAGCGTTTCAATCGGCCAATCATTTCAATTGGCCAATCGTTTCAATCAACTAAGTGTTTCAATCGGCCAATCGTTTCAATCAGACAATCGTTTCAATCAGCCAATCGTTTCAATCGGCCAAATGTTAAAATCGGCCAAGTGTTATAATCGGCCAATCGTTCCAATCAGGCAAGGGTTTCAATCGGCCAATCATTTCAATTGGCCAATCATTTCAATCAACTAAGTGTTTCAATCGGCCAATCATTTCAATCAGACAATCGTTTCAATCAGCCAATCGTTTCAATCGGCCAATCGTTTCAATCGGCCAAGTGTATCAATCGGGCAATCGTTTCAATTGGCCAATCGTTTCAATCGGCCAATTGTTTCAATCAACGAAGTGTTTCAGTCGGCCAATCGTTTCAATCGGCCAAGTGTTTCAATCGGCCAAGTGTTTCAATCGCCCAATCGTTTCAATCGGCCAATCGTTTCAATCGGCCAGTCGTTTCAATCGGCCAAGTGTATCAATCGGCCAATCGTTTCAATCGGACAATCGTTTCAATCAGCCAGTCGTTTCAATCGGACAATTGTTTCAATCAGACAATCGTTTCAATCAGCCAATCATTTCAATTGGCCAATCGTTTCAATCGGCCAAGTGTTTCAATCGGCCAATCGTTTCAGTCGGCCAATCGTTTCAATCGTCCAAGTGTTTCAATCGTCCAAGTGTTTCAGTCGGCCAATCGTTTCAATCGGACTATCGTTTCAATCGGACAATCGTTTCAATCAGCCAATCGTTTCAATCGGCCAATCGTTTCAATCGGCCAATCGTTTCAATTGGCCAATCGTTTCAATCGGCCAAGAGTTTCAATCGGCCAACCGTTTCAATCAGGCAAGTGTTTCAATCGGCCAATCGTTTCAATCGGAAATTGTTTCAATCGGCCAATCGTTTCAATCGGTCAATCGTTTCAGCCGGCCAAATGTTTAAATCGGCCAAGTGTTTCAATCGGCTAAACGTTTCAATCGGCCAAGTGTTTCAATCGGCCAATTGTTTCAATCGGCCAAGTGTTTAAATCAGCCATCGTTTCAATTGGCCAAGTGTTTCAATCGGCCTATCGTTTCAATCGGTAAATCGTTTCAGTCGGCCAAATGTTTAAATCGGCCAAGTGTTTCAATCGGCCAATCGTTTCAATCGGCCAAGTGTTTCAATCGGCCTATCGTTTCAATCAGCCAATCATTTCAATCGGCCAAGTGTTTCAATCAGCCTATCGTTTCAATCGGGCAAGTGTTTCAATCGGCCAATCGTTTCAATCGGCCAATCGTTGCAATCAGCCAATCGTATCAATTGGCCAATCATTTCAATCGGACAATCATTTCAATCGGCCAAGTGTTACAATCGGCCAATCGTTTCAATCAGGCAAGCGTTTCAACCTGCCAATCATTTCAATTGGCCAATCGTTTCAATCAAGTAAGTGTTTCAATCGGCCAATCGTTTCAATCAGACAATCGTTTCAATCAGCCAACCGTTTCAATCGGCCAATCGTTTCAATCGGCCAAATGTTTAAATCGGCCAAGTGTTATAATCGGCCAATCGTTCCAATCAGGCAAGGGTTTCAATCGGCCAATCATTTCAATTGGCCAATCGTTTCAATCAACTAAGTGTTTCAATCGGCCAATCGTTTCAATCAGACAATCGTTTCAATCAGCCAATCGTTTCAATCGGCCAATCGTTTCAATCGGCCAAGTGTATCAATCGGGCAATCGTTTCAATTGGCCAATCGTTTCAATCGGCCAAGTGTTTCAATCGGCCAGTCGTTTCAATCGGCCAAGTGTATCAATCGGCCAATCGTTTCAATCGGACAATCGTTTCAATCAGCCAGTCGTTTCAATCGGCCGAGTGTTTCAATCAGCCAATCGTTTCAATTGGACAAGTGTTTCAGTCGGCCAATCGTTTCAATCGGCCAAACGTTTCATTCGGACAAATGTTTCAATCGGCCAACTGTTTCAATCGGCCAATCGTTTCATTCAGCCAATTGGGTCAATCGGCCAATCATTTCAATCGACCAATCGTTTCAATCGGCCAATCGTTTCAATCGGCCAATCGTTTCATTCGGCCAAGTATTTCAATCGGTCAATCGTTTCAATCGGCCAAGTGTTTCAATCGGCCAATCGTTTCAATCGGCCAAGTGTTTCAATCAGCCAATCATTTCAATCAGACAAGTGTATCAAACGGCCAAGTGTTTCAATCGGCCAATCATTTCAATCGGCCAAGTGTTTCAATCGGCCAATCGTTTCAATCGGCCAATCGTTTCATTCGGCCAAGTGTTTCAATCGGCCAATCGTTTCAATTGGCCAATCGTTTCAATCAGCCAATTGGGTCAATCGGCCAATCATTTCAATCGACCAATCGTTTCAATCGGCCAATCGTTTCAATCGGCCAATCGTTTCATTCGGCCAAGTATTTCAATCGGTCAATCGTTTCAATCGGCCAAGTGTTTCAATCGGCCAATCGTTTCAATCGGACAAGTGTTTCAATCGGTCAATCGTTTAAATCGGCCAATCGTTTCAATCGGTCAATCGTTTCATTCGGCCAAGTGTTTCAATCGGCAAATCATTTCAATCGGCCAAGTGTTTCAATCAGCCAATCATTTCAATCAGACAAGTGTTTCAAACGGCCAAGTGTTTCAATCGGCCAATCATTTCAATCGGCCAAGTGTTTCAATCGGCCAATCATTTCAATTGGACAATCGTTTCAATCGGCCTAGTGTTTCAATCGGCCAATCGTTTCAATCGGCCAATCGTTTCAATCGGCCAATCATTTCAATCGGCCAATCGTTTCAATCGGCAAAGTGTTACAATCAGCCAATCGTTTCAATTGGACAAGTGTTTCAATCGGCCAATCGTTTCAATCGGCCAATCGTTTCAATCGGCCAAATGTTTCAAACGGCCAATCGTTTCAATCGGACAATCGTTTCAATCGGCCAATCGTTTCAATCGGCCAAGTGTTTCAATCAGCCAATCGTTTCAATCGGACAAGTGTTTCAATCAGCCAATTGTTTCAATCGGCCAATCGTTTCAATCGGCCAAGTGTTTCAATCGCCCAATCGTTTCAATTGGACAATTGTTTCAATCGGCCAATCGTTTCAATCGGCCAAATGTTTCAATCGGCCAATCGTTTCAATCAGCCAATCGTTTCAATTGGACAAGTGTTTCAATCGGCCAATCATTTCAATCGGCCAATCGATTCAATCGGCCAATCGTTTCAATCGGCCAATCGTTTCAATCGGCCATGTGTTTCAATCAGCCAATAGTTTCAATCGGACAAGTGTTTCAAACGGCCAATCGTTTCAATCGACCAATCGTTTCATCCGGCCAAGTGTTTCAATCAGCCAATCGTTTCAATCGGCCTAGTATTTCAATCAGCCAATCTTTTCAATTGGCCAATCATTTCAATCGGCCAATCGATTCATTCGGCCAAATCTTTCAATCGGCCAATCGTTTCATTCGGCCAAATGTTTCAATCGGCCAATCGTTTCAATCTGCAAGTGTTTCAATCAGCCAATCGTTTCAATCGGACAAGTGTTTCAATCGGCCAAGTATTTCAATCGGACAATCGTTTCAATCGGCCAATCATTTCAATCGGCCAAGTGTTTCAATCGGCCAATCGTTTCAATCGGCCAATCGTTTCATTCGGCCAAGTGTTTCAATCGGCCAATCGTTTCAATTGGCCAATCGTTTCAATCAGCCAATTGGGTCAATCGGCCAATCATTTCAATCGACCAATCGTTTCAATCGGCCAATCGTTTCAATCGGCCAATCGTTTCATTCGGCCAAGTATTTCAATCGGTCAATCGTTTCAATCGGCCAAGTGTTTCAATCGGCCAATCGTTTCAATCGGACAAGTGTTTCAATCGGTCAATCATTTAAATCGGCCAATCGTTTCAATCGATCAATCGTTTCATTCGGCCAAGTGTTTCAATCGGCAAATCATTTCAATCGGCCAAGTGTTTCAATCAGCCAATCATTTCAATCAGACAAGTGTTTCAAACGGCCAAGTGTTTCAATCGGCCAATCATTTCAATCGGCCAAGTGTTTCAATCGGCCAATCATTTCAATTGGACAATCGTTTCAATCGGCCTAGTGTTTCAATCGGCCAATCGTTTCAATCGGCCAATCGTTTCAATCGACAAATCGTTTCAATCGGCCAATCGTTTCAATCGGACAAGTGTTTCAATCGGCCAATCGTTTCAATCGTCCAATCGTTTCAATCGGCCAATCGTTTCAATCGGCCAAGTGTTCCAATCGGCCAATCGTTTCAATTGGACAATCATTTCAATCGGCCTCGTGTTTCAAACGGCCAATCGTTTCAATCAGCCAATCGTTTCAATTGGCCAATCGTTTCATTTGGCCAAGTGTTTCAATCGGCCGATCGTTTCAATTGGACAAATGTTTCAATCGCCCAATCGTTTCAATCGGACAATCGTTTCAATCGGCCAAGTGTTTCAATCGCCCAATCGTTTCAATCGGACAATCGTTTCAATCGGCCAATCGTTTCAATTAGCCAAGTGTTTCAATCGGCCAATCGTTTCAATCGGCCAAGTGTTTCAATCAGCCAATTGTTTCAATTGGACAATCGTTTCAATCGGACTCGTGTTTCAATCGGCCAATCTTTTCAATCGGCCAATCGTTTCAATCGGCCAATCGTTTCAATAGGCCAAGTGTTTCAATCGGCCAATCGTTTCAATCGGCCGAGTGTTTCAATCAGCCAATCGTTTCAATTGGACAAGAGTTTCAATCGGCCAATCGTTTCAATCGGCCAAACGTTTCATTCGGCCAAATGTTTCAATCGGCCAACTGTTTCAATCGGCCAATCGTTTCATTCAGCCAAGTGTTTCAATTTGCCAATCGTTTCAATCGGACAATCGTTTCAATCGGCCAATCATTTCAATCGGCCAAGTGTTTCAATCGGCCAATCGTTTCAATCGGCCAATCGTTTCATTCAGCCAAGTGTTTCAATCGGCCAAGTGTTTCAATCAGCCAATCGTTTCAATCGGACAAGTGTTTCAATCAGCCAAGTGTTTCAATCGCCCAATCGTTTCAATTGGACAATTGTTTCAATCGGCCAATCGTTTCAATCGGACAAGTGTTTCAATCGGTCAATCGTTTAAATCGGCCAATCGTTTCAATCGGTCAATCGTTTCATTCGGCCAAGTGTTTCAATCGGCAAATCATTTCAATCGGCCAAGTGTTTCAATCAGCCAATCATTTCAATCAGACAAGTGTTTCAATCGGCCAATCATTTCAATTGGACAATCGTTTCAATCGGCCTAGTGTTTCAATCGGCCAATCGTTTCAATCGGCCAATCGTTTCAATCGGCCAATCATTTCAATCGGCCAATCGTTTCAATCGGCAAAGTGTTACAATCAGCCAATCGTTTCAATTGGACAAGTGTTTCAATCGGCCAATCGTTTCAATCGGCCAATCGTTTCAATCGGCCAAATGTTTCAAACGGCCAATCGTTTCAATCGGACAATCGTTTCAATCGGCCAATCGTTTCAATCGGCCAAGTGTTTCAATCAGCCAATCGTTTCAATCGGACAAGTGTTTCAATCAGCCAATTGTTTCAATCGGCCAATCGTTTCAATCGGCCAAGTGTTTCAATCGCCCAATCGTTTCAATTGGACAATTGTTGCAATCGGCCAATCGTTTCAATCGGCCAAATGTTTCAATCGGCCAATCGTTTCAATCAGCCAATCGTTTCAATTGGACAAGTGTTTCAATCGGCCAATCATTTCAATCGGCCAATCGATTCAATCGGCCAATCGTTTCAATCGGCCAATCGTTTCAATCGGCCATGTGTTTCAATCAGCCAATAGTTTCAATCGGACAAGTGTTTCAAACGGCCAATCGTTTCAATCGACCAATCGTTTCATCCGGCCAAGTGTTTCAATCAGCCAATCGTTTCAATCGGCCTAGTGTTTCAATCAGCCAATCTTTTCAATTGGCCAATCGTTTCAATCGGCCAATCGTTTCATTCGGCCAAATCTTTCAATCGGCCAATCGTTTCATTCGGCCAAATGTTTCAATCGGCCAATCGTTTCAATCTGCAAGTGTTTCAATCAGCCAATCGTTTCAATCGGACAAGTGTTTCAATCGGCCAAGTATTTCAATCGGACAATCGTTTCAATCGGCCAATCATTTCAATCGGCCAAGTGTTTCAATCGGCCAATCGTTTCAATCGGCCAATCGTTTCATTCGGCCAAGTGTTTCAATCGGCCAATCGTTTCAATTGGCCAATCGTTTCAATCAGCCAATTGGGTCAATCGGCCAATCATTTCAATCGACCAATCGTTTCAATCGGCCAATCGTTTCAATCGGCCAATCGTTTCATTCGGCCAAGTGTTTCAATCGGTCAATCATTTAAATCGGCCAATCGTTTCAATCGGTCAATCGTTTCATTCGGCCAAGTGTTTCATTCGGCAAATCATTTCAATCGGCCAAGTGTTTCAATCAGCCAATCATTTCAATCAGACAAGTGTTTCAAACGGCCAAGTGTTTCAATCGGCCAATCATTTCAATCGGCCAAGTGTTTCAATCGGCCAATCATTTCAATTGGACAATCGTTTCAATCGGCCTAGTGTTTCAATCGGCCAATCGTTTCAATCGGCCAATCGTTTCAATCGACAAATCGTTTCAATCGGCCAATCGTTTCAATCGGACAAGTGTTTCAATCGGCCAATCGTTTCAATCGTCCAATCGTTTCAATCGGCCAATCGTTTCAATCGGCCAAGTGTTCCAATCGGCCAATCGTTTCAATTGGACAATCATTTCAATCGGCCTCGTGTTTCAAACGGCCAATCGTTTCAATCAGCCAATCGTTTCAATTGGCCAATCGTTTCATTTGGCCAAGTGTTTCAATCGGCCGATCGTTTCAATTGGACAAATGTTTCAATCGCCCAATCGTTTCAATCGGACAATCGTTTCAATCGGCCAAGTGTTTCAATCGCCCAATCGTTTCAATCGGCCAATCGTTTCAATCGGCCAAGTGTTTCAATCAGCCAATCGTTTCAATTGGATAATCGTTTCAATCAGCCAATTGGGTCAATCGGCCAATCATTTCAATCGACCAATCGTTTCAATCGGCCAATCGTTTCAATCGGCCAATCGTTTCATTCGGCCAAGTATTTCAATCGGTCAATTGTTTCAATCGGCCAAGTGTTTCAATCGGCCAATCGTTTCAATCGGACAAGTGTTTCAATCGGTCAATCATTTAAATCGGCCAATCGTTTCAATCGATCAATCGTTTCATTCGGCCAAGTGTTTCAATCGGCAAATCATTTCAATCGGCCAAGTGTTTCAATCAGCCAATCATTTCAATCAGACAAGTGTTTCAAACGGCCAAGTGTTTCAATCGGCCAATCATTTCAATCGGCCAAGTGTTTCAATCGGCCAATCATTTCAATTGGACAATCGTTTCAATCGGCCTAGTGTTTCAATCGGCCAATCGTTTCAATCGGCCAATCGTTTCAATCGACAAATCGTTTCAATCGGCCAATCGTTTCAATCGGACAAGTGTTTCAATCGGCCAATCGTTTCAATCGTCCAATCGTTTCAATCGGCCAATCGTTTCAATCGGCCAAGTGTTCCAATCGGCCAATCGTTTCAATTGGACAATCATTTCAATCGGCCTCGTGTTTCAAACGGCCAATCGTTTCAATCAGCCAATCGTTTCAATTAGCCAATCGTTTCATTTGGCCAAGTGTTTCAATCGGCCGATCGTTTCAATTGGACAAATGTTTCAATCGCCCAATCGTTTCAATCGGACAATCGTTTCAATCGGCCAAGTGTTTCAATCGCCCAATCGTTTCAATCGGCCAATCGTTTCAATCGGCCAAGTGTTTCAATCAGCCAATCGTTTCAATTGGATAATCGTTTCAATCAGCCAATTGGGTCAATCGGCCAATCATTTCAATCGACCAATCGTTTCAATCGGCCAATCGTTTCAATCGGCCAATCGTTTCATTCGGCCAAGTATTTCAATCGGTCAATCGTTTCAATCGGCCAAGTGTTTCAATCGGCCAATCGTTTCAATCGGACAAGTGTTTCAATCGGTCAATCATTTAAATCGGCCAATCGTTTCAATCGATCAATCGTTTCATTCGGCCAAGTGTTTCAATCGGCAAATCATTTCAATCGGCCAAGTGTTTCAATCAGCCAATCATTTCAATCAGACAAGTGTTTCAAACGGCCAAGTGTTTCAATCGGCCAATCATTTCAATCGGCCAAGTGTTTCAATCGGCCAATCATTTCAATTGGACAATCGTTTCAATCGGCCTAGTGTTTCAATCGGCCAATCGTTTCAATCGGCCAATCGTTTCAATCGACAAATCGTTTCAATCGGCCAATCGTTTCAATCGGACAAGTGTTTCAATCGGCCAATCGTTTCAATCGTCCAATCGTTTCAATCGGCCAATCGTTTCAATCGGCCAAGTGTTCCAATCGGCCAATCGTTTCAATTGGACAATCATTTCAATCGGCCTCGTGTTTCAAACGGCCAATCGTTTCAATCAGCCAATCGTTTCAATTAGCCAATCGTTTCATTTGGCCAAGTGTTTCAATCGGCCGATCGTTTCAATTGGACAAATGTTTCAATCGCCCAATCGTTTCAATCGGACAATCGTTTCAATCGGCCAAGTGTTTCAATCGCCCAATCGTTTCAATCGGACAATCGTTTCAATCGGCCAATCGTTTCAATTAGCCAAGTGTTTCAATCGGCCAATCGTTTCAATCGGCCAAGTGTTTCAATCAGCCAATTGTTTCAATTGGACAATCGTTTCAATCGGACTCGTGTTTCAATCGGCCAATCTTTTCAATCGGCCAATCGTTTCAATCGGCCAATCGTTTCAATAGGCCAAGTGTTTCAATCGGCCAATCGTTTCAATCGGCCGAGTGTTTCAATCAGCCAATCGTTTCAATTGGACAAGAGTTTCAATCGGCCAATCGTTTCAATCGGCCAAACGTTTCATTCGGACAAATGTTTCAATCGGCCAACTGTTTCAATCGGCCAATCGTTTCATTCAGCCAAGTGTTTCAATTTGCCAATCGTTTCAATCGGACAATCGTTTCAATCGGCCAATCATTTCAATCGGCCAAGTGTTTCAATCGGCCAATCGTTTCAATCGGCCAATCGTTTCATTCAGCCAAGTGTTTCAATCGGCCAAGTGTTTCAATCAGCCAATCGTTTCAATCGGACAAGTGTTTCAATCAGCCAAGTGTTTCAATCGCCCAATCGTTTCAATTGGACAATTGTTTCAATCGGCCAATCGTTTCAATCGGACAAGTGTTTCAATCGGTCAATCGTTTAAATCGGCCAATCGTTTCAATCGGTCAATCGTTTCATTCGGCCAAGTGTTTCAATCGGCAAATCATTTCAATCGGCCAAGTGTTTCAATCAGCCAATCATTTCAATCAGACAAGTGTTTCAATCGGCCAATCATTTCAATTGGACAATCGTTTCAATCGGCCTAGTGTTTCAATCGGCCAATCGTTTCAATCGGCCAATCGTTTCAATCGGCCAATCATTTCAATCGGCCAATCGTTTCAATCGGCAAAGTGTTACAATCAGCCAATCGTTTCAATTGGACAAGTGTTTCAATCGGCCAATCGTTTCAATCGGCCAATCGTTTCAATCGGCCAAATGTTTCAAACGGCCAATCGTTTCAATCGGACAATCGTTTCAATCGGCCAATCGTTTCAATCGGCCAAGTGTTTCAATCAGCCAATCGTTTCAATCGGACAAGTGTTTCAATCAGCCAATTGTTTCAATCGGCCAATCGTTTCAATCGGCCAAGTGTTTCAATCGCCCAATCGTTTCAATTGGACAATTGTTTCAATCGGCCAATCGTTTCAATCGGCCAAATGTTTCAATCGGCCAATCGTTTCAATCAGCCAATCGTTTCAATTGGACAAGTGTTTCAATCGGCCAATCATTTCAATCGGCCAATCGATTCAATCGGCCAATCGTTTCAATCGGCCAATCGTTTCAATCGGCCATGTGTTTCAATCAGCCAATAGTTTCAATCGGACAAGTGTTTCAAACGGCCAATCGTTTCAATCGACCAATCGTTTCATCCGGCCAAGTGTTTCAATCAGCCAATCGTTTCAATCGGCCTAGTGTTTCAATCAGCCAATCTTTTCAATTGGCCAATCGTTTCAATCGGCCAATCGTTTCATTCGGCCAAATCTTTCAATCGGCCAATCGTTTCATTCGGCCAAATGTTTCAATCGGCCAATCGTTTCAATCTGCAAGTGTTTCAATCAGCCAATCGTTTCAATCGGACAAGTGTTTCAATCGGCCAAGTATTTCAATCGGACAATCGTTTCAATCGGCCAATCATTTCAATCGGCCAAGTGTTTCAATCGGCCAATCGTTTCAAACGGCCAATCGTTTCATTCGGCCAAGTGTTTCAATCGGCCAATCGTTTCAATTGGCCAATCGTTTCAATCAGCCAATTGGGTCAATCGGCCAATCATTTCAATCGACCAATCGTTTCAATCGGCCAATCGTTTCAATCGGCCAATCGTTTCATTCGGCCAAGTGTTTCAATCGGTCAATCATTTAAATCGGCCAATCGTTTCAATCGGTCAATCGTTTCATTCGGCCAAGTGTTTCATTCGGCAAATCATTTCAATCGGCCAAGTGTTTCAATCAGCCAATCATTTCAATCAGACAAGTGTTTCAAACGGCCAAGTGTTTCAATCGGCCAATCATTTCAATCGGCCAAGTGTTTCAATCGGCCAATCATTTCAATTGGACAATCGTTTCAATCGGCCTATTGTTTCAATCGGCCAATCGTTTCAATCGGCCAATCGTTTCAATCGACAAATCGTTTCAATCGGCCAATCGTTTCAATCGGACAAGTGTTTCAATCGGCCAATCGTTTCAATCGTCCAATCGTTTCAATCGGCCAATCGTTTCAATCGGCCAAGTGTTCCAATCGGCCAATCGTTTCAATTGGACAATCATTTCAATCGGCCTCGTGTTTCAAACGGCCAATCGTTTCAATCAGCCAATCGTTTCAATTGGCCAATCGTTTCATTTGGCCAAGTGTTTCAATCGGCCGATCGTTTCAATTGGACAAATGTTTCAATCGCCCAATCGTTTCAATCGGACAATCGTTTCAATCGGCCAAGTGTTTCAATCGCCCAATCGTTTCAATCGGCCAATCGTTTCAATCGGCCAAGTGTTTCAATCAGCCAATCGTTTCAATTGGACAATCGTTTCAATCGGACTAGTGTTTCAATCGGCCAATCTTTTCAATCGGCCAATCGTTTCAATCGGCCAATCGTTTCAATAGGCCAAGTGTTTCAATCGGCCAATCGTTTCAATCGGCCGAGTGTTTCAATCAGCCAATCGTTTCAATTGGACAAGAGTTTCAATCGGCCAATCGTTTCAATCGGCCAAACGTTTCATTCGGACAAATGTTTCAATCGGCCAACTGTTTCAATCGGCCAATCGTTTCATTCAGCCAAGTGTTTCAATTTGCCAATCGTTTCAATCGGACAATCGTTTCAATCGGCCAATCATTTCAATCGGCCAAGTGTTTCAATCGGCCAATCGTTTCAATCGGCCAATCGTTTCATTCGGCCAAGTGTTTCAATCGGCCAAGTGTTTCAATCAGCCAATCGTTTCAATCGGACAAGTGTTTCAATCAGCCAATTGTTTCAATCGGCAAATCGTTTCAATCGGCCAAGTGTTTCAATCGCCCAATCGTTTCAATTGGACAATTGTTTCAATCGGCCAATCGTTTCAATCGGCCAAATGTTTCAATCAGCCAATCGTTTCAATCAGCCAATCGTTTCAATTGGACAAGTGTTTCAATCGGCCAATCATTTCAATCGGCCAATCGATTCAATCGGCCAATTGTTTCATTCGGCCAATTGTTTCAATCGGCCAATCATTTCAATCGGCCAAGTGTTTCAATCAGCCAATCGTTTCAAACGGACAAGTGTTTCAATTGGCCAAGTGTTTCAATCGGCCAATCGTTTCAATCGGCCAATCGTTTCAATCCGCCAAGTGTTTCAATCGGCCAATCGTTTCAATCGGACAAGTGTTTCAATCAGGCAATCGTTTAAATCGGCCAATCGTTTCAATCGCCCAATCATTTCATTAGGCCAAGTGTTTCAATCAGCCAATCGTTTCAATTGGACAATTGTTTCAATCGGCCAATCATTTCAATCGGCCAATCGATTCAATCGGCCAATCGTTTCATTCGGCCAGTTGTTTCAATCAGCCAATCGTTTCAATCGGACAAGTGTTTCAATCGGCCAAGTGTTTCAATCGGCCAATCGTTTCAATCGGCCAATCATTTCAATCCGCCAAGTGTTTCAATCGGCCAATCGTTTCAATCGCACAAGTGTTTCAATCGGGCAATCGTTTCAAATCGGACAAGTGTTTCAATCAGGCAATCGTTTCAATCGGCCTAGAGTTTCAATCGGCCAATCTTTTCAATTGGACAATTGTTTCAATCGGCCAATCGTTTCAATCGGCCAAATGTTTCAATTGGCCAATCGTTTCAATCAGCCAATCGTTTCAATTGGACAAGTGTTTCAATCGGCCAATCATTTCAATCGGCCAATCGATTCAATCGGCCAATCGTTTCAATCGGCCAAGTGTTTCAATCGCCCAATCGTTTCAATTGGACAATTGTTTCAATCGGCCAATCGTTTCAATCGGCCAAATGTTTCAATCGGCCAATCGTTTCAATCAGCCAATCGTTTCAATTGGACAAGTGTTTCAATCGGCCAATCATTTCAATCGGCCAATCGATTCAATCGGCCAATCGTTTCATTCGGCCAATTGTTTCAATCGGCCAATCATTTCAATCGGCCAAGTGTTTCAATCAGCCAATCGTTTCAATCGGCCAATCTTTTCATTCGGCCAATTGTTTCAATCGGCCAATCGTTTCATCCGGCCAAGTGTTTCAATCAGCCAATCGTTTCAATCGGCCTAGTGTTTCAATCGGCCAATCTTTTCAATTGGCCAATCGTTTCAATCGGCCAATCGTTTCATTCGGCCAAATCTTTCAATCGGCCAATCGTTTCATTCGGCCAAATGTTTCAATCGGCCAATCGTTCCAATCGGCCAAGTGTTTCAATCAGCCAATCGTTTCAATTAGACAAGTGTTTCAATCGGCCAATCATTTCAATCGGCCAATCGATTCAATCGGCCAATCTTTTCATTCGGCCAATTGTTTCAATCGGCCAATCGTTTCAATCGGCAAAGTGTTACAATCAGCCAATCGTTTCAATTGGACAAGTGTTTCAATCGGCCAATCGTTTCAATCGGCCAATCGTTTCAATCGGCCAAATGTTTCAAACGGCCAATCGTTTAAATCGGACAATCGTTTCAATCGGCCAATCGTTTCAATCGGCCAAGTGTTTCAATCAGCCAATCGTTTCAATCGGACAAGTGTTTCAATCAGCCAATTGTTTCAATCGGCCAATCGTTTCAATCGGCCAAGTGTTTCAATCGCCCAATCGTTTCAATTGGACAATTGTTTCAATCGGCCAATCGTTTCAATCGGCCAAATGTTTCAATTGGCCAATCGTTTCAATCAGCCAATCGTTTCAATTGGACAAGTGTTTCAATCGGCCAATCATTTCAATCGGCCAATCGATTCAATCGGCCAATCGTTTCATTCGGCCAAATCTTTCAATCGGCCAATCGTTTCATTCGGCCAAATGTTTCAATCGGCCAATCGGTTCAATCGGCCAATCTTTTCATTCGGCCAATTGTTTCAATCGGCCAATCGTTTCAATCTGCAAGTGTTTCAATCAGCCAATCGTTTCAATCGGACAAGTGTTTCAATCGGCCAAGTATTTCAATCGGACAATCGTTTCAATCGGCCAATCATTTCAATCGGCCAAGTGTTTCAATTGGCCAATCGTTTCAATCGGCCAATCGTTTCATTCGGCCAAGTGTTTCAATCGGCCAATCGTTTCAATCGGCCAATCGTTTCATTCGGCCAAGTGTTTCAATCGGCCAATCGTTTCAATTGGCCAATCGTTTCAATCAGCCAATTGGGTCAATCGGCCAATCATTTCAATCGACCAATCGTTTCAATCGGCCAATCGTTTCAATCGGCCAATCGTTTCATTCGGCCAAGTATTTCAATCGGTCAATCGTTTCAATCGGCCAAGTGTTTCAATCGGCCAATCGTTTCAATCGGACAAGTGTTTCAATCGGTCAATCATTTAAATCGGCCAATCGTTTCAATCGGTCAATCGTTTCATTCGGCCAAGTGTTTCAATCGGCAAATCATTTCAATTGGCCAAGTGTTTCAATCAGCCAATCATTTCAATCGGACAAGTGTTTCAAACGGCCAAGTGTTTCAATCGGCCAATCATTTCAATCGGCCAAGTGTTTCAATCGGCCAATCATTTCAATTGGACAATCGTTTCAATCGGCCTAGTGTTTCAATCGGCCAATCGTTTCAATCGGCCAATCGTTTCAATCGACAAATCGTTTCAATCGGCCAATCGTTTCAATCGGACAAGTGTTTCAATCGGCCAATCGTTTCAATCGGCCAATCGTTTCAATCGGCCAATCGTTTCAATCGGCCAAGTGTTCCAATCGGCCAATCGTTTCAATTGGACAATCATTTCAATCGGCCTCGTGTTTCAAACGGCCAATCGTTTCAATCAGCCAATCGTTTCAATTGGCCAATCGTTTCATTTGGCCAAGTGTTTCAATCGGCCAATCGTTTCAATCGGCCAATCGTTTCATTCGGCCAAGTGTTTCAATCGGCCAATCGTTTCAATCAGCCAATTGGGTCAATCGGCCAATCATTTCAATCGACCAATCGTTTCAATTCGACAATCGTTTCAATTGGCCAATCATTTCAATCGGCCAAGTGTTTCAATCGGCCAATCGTTTCAATCGGCCAATCGTTTCAATCGACAAATCGTTTCAATCGGTCAATCGTTTCAATCGGACAAGTGTTTCAATCGGCCAATCGTTTCAATCGTCCAATCGTTTCAATCGGCCAATCGTTTCAATCGGCCAAGTGTTCCAATCGGCCAATCGTTTCAATTGGACAATCATTTCAATCGGCCTCGTGTTTCAAACGGCCAATCGTTTCAATCAGCCAATCGTTTCAATTGGCCAATCGTTTCATTTGGCCAAGTGTTTCAATCGGCCAATCGTTTCAATTGGACAAATGTTTCAATCGCCCAATCGTTTCAATCGGACAATCGTTTCAATCGGCCAAGTGTTTCAATCGCCCAATCGTTTCAATCGGACAATCGTTTCAATCGGCCAATCGTTTCAATCGGCCAAGTGTTTCAATCGGCCAATCGTTTCAATCGGCCGAGTGTTTCAATCAGCCAATCGTTTCAATTGGACAAGTGTTTCAATCGGCCAATCGTTTCAATCGGCCAAACGTTTCATTCGGACAAATGATTCAATCGGCCAATTGTTTCAATCGGCCAATCGTTTCATTCAGCCAAGTGTTTCAATTTGCCAATCGTTTCAATCGGACAATCGTTTCAATCGGCCAATCATTTCAATCGGCCAAGTGTTTCAATCGGCCAATCGTTTCAATCGGCCAATCGTTTCATTCGGCCAAGTGTTTCAATCGGCCAAGTGTTTCAATCAGCCAATCGTTTCAATCGGACAAGTGTTTCAATCAGCCAATTGTTTCAATCGGCAAATCGTTTCAATCGGCCAAGTGTTTCAATCGCCCAATCGTTTCAATTGGACAATTGTTTCAATCGGCCAATCGTTTCAATCGGCCAAATGTTTCAATCATCCAATCGTTTCAATCAGCCAATCGTTTCAATTGGACAAGTGTTTCAATCGGCCAATCATTTCAATCGGCCAATCGATTCAGTCGGCCAATCGTTTCATTCGGCCAATTGTTTCAATCGGCCAATCATTTCAATCGGCCAAGTGTTTCAATCAGCCAATCGTTTCAAACGGACAAGTGTTTCAATTGGCCAAGTGTTTCAATCGGCCAATCGTTTCAATCGGCCAATCGTTTCAATCCGCCAAGTGTTTCAATCGGCCAATCGTTTCAATCGGACAAGTGTTTCAATCAGGCAATCGTTTAAATCGGCCAATCGTTTCAATCGGCCAATCATTTCATTAGGCCAAGTGTTTCAATCAGCCAATCGTTTCAATTGGACAATTGTTTCAATCGGCCAATCATTTCAATCGGCCAATCGATTCAATCGGCCGATCATTTCATTCGGCCAATTGTTTTAATCAGCCAATCGTTTCAATTTGACACGTTTTTCAATCGGCCAATCATTTCAATCGGCCAATCGATTCAATCGGCCAATCGTTTCATTCGGCCAGTTGTTTCAATCAGCCAATCGTTTCAATCGGACAAGTGTTTCAATCGGCCAAGTGTTTCAATCGGCCAATCGTTTCAATCGGCCAATCATTTCAATCCGCCAAGTGTTTCAATCGGCCAATCGTTTCAATCGCACAAGTGTTTCAATCGGGCAATCGTTTCAATCGGACAAGTGTTTCAATCAGGCAATCGTTTAAATCGGCCAATCGTTTCAATCGGCAAAGTGTTACAATCAGCCAATCGTTTCAATTGGACAAGTGTTTCAATCAGCCAATCGTTTCAATCGGCCAATCGTTTCAATCGGCCAAATGTTTCAAACGGCCAATCGTTTCAATCGGACAATCGTTTCAATCGGCCAATCGTTTCAATCGGCCTTGTGTTTCAATCGCCCAATCGTTTCAATTGGACAATTGTTTCAATCGGCCAATCGTTTCAATCGGCCAAATGTTTCAATCGGCCAATCGTTTCAATCAGCCAATCGTTTCAATTGGACAAGTGTTTCAATCGGCCAATCATTTCAATCGACCAATCGATTCAAGCGGCCAATCGTTTCATTCGGCCAATTGTTTCAATCGGCCAATCATTTCAATCGGCCAAGTGTTTCAATCAGCCAATCGTTTCAATCGGCCAATCTTTTCAATTGGCCAATCGTTTCAATCGGCCAATCATTTCAATCGGCCATGTGTTTCAATCAGCCAATCGTTTCAATCGGACAAGTGTTTCAAATGGCCAATCGTTTCAATCGGCCAATCGTTTCATCCGGCCAAGTGTTTCAATCAGCCAATCGTTTCAATCGGCCTAGTGTTTCAATCGGCCAATCTTTTCAATTGGCCAATCGTTTCAATCGGCCAATCGTTTCATTCGGCCAAATCTTTCAATCGGCCAATCGTTTCATTCGGCCAAATGTTTCAATCGGCCAATCGTTTCAATCGGCCAAGTGTTTCAATCAGCCAATCGTTTCAATCAGACAAGTGTTTCAATCGGCCAAGTGTTTCAGTCGGCCAATCGTTTCAATCGGCCAAGTGTTTCATTCGGCCAATTGTTTCAATCGGCCAATCGTTTCAATCTGCAAGTGTTTCAATCAGCCAATCGTTTCAATCGGACAAGTGTTTCAATCGGCCAAGTATTTCAATCGGCCAATCGTTTCAATCGGCCAATCATTTCAATCCGCCAAGTGTTTCAATCGGGCAATCGTTTCAATTGAACAATCGTTTCAATCGGCCTCGTGTTTCAAACGGCCAATCGTTTCAATCGGCCAATCGTTTCAATTGGCCAATCGTTTCATTCGGCCAAATGTTTCAATCGGCCAATCGTTTCAATCGGCCGAGTGTTTCAATCAGGCAATCGTTTCAATTGGACAAGTGTTTCAATTGGCCAATCGTTTCAATCGGCCAATCGTTTCAATCGGCCAAACGTTTCATTCGGTCAAGTGTTTCAATCAGCCAACTGTTTCAATCGGCCAATCGTTTCAATCAGCCAAGTGTTTCAATTTGCCAATCGTTTCAATCGGACAATCGTTTCAATCGGCCAATCATTTCAATCGGCCAAGTGTTTCAATCGGCCAATCGTTTCAATCGGCCAATCGTTTCATTCGGCCAAGTGTTTCAATCGGCCAATCGTTTCAATTGGCCAATCGTTTCAATCAGCCAATTGGGTCAATCGGCCAATCATTTCAATCGACCAATCGTTTCAATCGGCCAATCGTTTCAATTGGCCAATCGTTTCATTCGGCCAAGTATTTCAATCGGTCAATCGTTTCAATCGGCCAAGTGTTTCAATCGGCCAATCGTTTCAATCGGACAAGTGTTTCAATCGGTCAATCGTTTAAATTGCCAATCGTTTCAATCGGTCAATCGTTTCATTCGGCCAAGTGTTTCAATCGGCCAATCATTTCAATCGGCCAAGTGTTTCAATCGGCCAATCGTTTCAATTGGACAATCGTTTCAATCGGCCTAGTGTTTCAATCGGCCAATCGTTTCAATCGGCCAATCGTTTCAATCGGCCAATCGTTTCAATCGGCCAATCATTTCAATCGGCCAATCGTTTCAATCGGCAAAGTGTTACAATCAGCCAATCGTTTCAATTGGACAAGTGTTTCAATCGGCCAATCGTTTCAATCGGCCAATCGTTTCAATCGGCCAATTGTTTCAATCGGCAAATCGTTTCAATCGGCCAAGTGTTTCAATCGCCCAATCGTTTCAATTGGACAATTGTTTCAATCGGCCAATCGTTTCAATCGGCCAATCGTTTCAATCGGCCAATCGTTTCATTCGGTCAAGTGTTTCAATCGGCCAACTGTTTCAATCGGCCAATAGTTTCAATCAGCCAAGTGTTTCAATTTGCCAATCGTTTCAATCGGACAATCGTTTCAATCGGCCTATCATTTCAATCGGCCAAGTGTTTCAATCGGCCAATCGTTTCAATCGGCCAATCGTTTCATTCGGCCAAGTGTTTCAATCGGCCAATCGTTTCAAT